>NC_046164.1:16504174-16558195 GCF_011064425.1 Rattus rattus
AAAAGGACTGTTTTGAATCTGACTCTGATATTTACTGACCAAGGACAGGGGTCAATTACTGTCTGTGCTTCAGTTTCCTCCTCAATAAAGTAGGCTCATGAGGCTCACTTGTGTTGTGGAGTAGCTTCTTACCTATTAAAATATTCCATCTCCCAGCAAAGCACTTTAAGACAGAAGGTAAACAACTTAGAATAGCTTCAGGAAGTTCCTGAAACTGAGTAGATTCACCAGGAGCCTTTTCCCCAAGAGTAAACAGTAAAGACTGATGAGAAATCCTCACAGACAAGCCAAGCTTGCAGGGAAGATTCTGAGAGCAGACCAGCTGTCTGGAAGAAGCAGATATCAGTAGAGCTGCCAGGAAGAGGTTTAGACCAGCTAAGTCACTGGAAAGTACACTCTCCAAACTACTGAGCTGCCTGCAAGCTGTGCAGTATGCTCCAGGTTCCAAGTTTTTGTGACCTGTCACCCATGCTGGGCTGGGCCTTGGTGATACAGCTGTGAGTCATTTCTGCTCCTGTTAGTAACCCCTCACCCATATTCCTTTAAGTAATTAATAAAACTCATTTGTTCACCAAATTTGACTTTGGTGGTACCCATGCTTTAGTCTGTCTTGGGCTCCTTGTCTGGAATGAATAGATGCATGTGTTGTGTCTCCCAGGAAGGGTCTTTTCATACATCTTGGCGTGTATGGAATGCTTCATTCGCCACTGGGAACTTTGAATAAATTGGACTACATGCTGCAGTCTGAAAGGATTGAACAACTCATAATATGGCCAGAGGAGTCTGGATACTGAAATATAATAGAAACAATTAGGTTTTTTTCCTTAAACGTGTTTACATGTGTTACGCCTCATAACAAAAATCTGAGGCCAGTGGACTAAATTGACTTCTCAGCTGTAGCCCCTTAGAGGCAGCCCTCCATTTTGCCCTGAACAAATGTCCTCCCTTGAGTGTCAAAGGCAGGAGATGAGGAGAAAGTGGGTAAAGAGGGGTTCTGGGAGCCACTGCTGGGAGAGACAGCTGAATGGGTTAGAGAAGACCACGAGAAGGAAGATGGACCAGGGATGACAGTGGGAGCTGGCCAATGAGGCTAAGGAGGTCCCAGGAGGTGAACTCAAGGTAAGGGAGACACCCCCTGTCTAGCAACGCTTAAAGAGCTAGGGATTGAGTGGTTACCATTCAGCCACTTGCTGCTCTAAGCATGGGTGAAGTCAATCATGGGTGAAGCCAGTTATTGAAAAATGTGTCTGGTACTTCGAAGGACACTGCTTGAAGAACAATTGTGTCTTACTCAGGGCTTCCATTGCTTCGACCAACCACCAGCAAGTTGGGGAGGAAAGGGGTTATTCGGCCATACTTCCACACCACAGTCCTTCGCTGAAGGAAGCCAGGACAGGGACTCAGTCAAGCAGGGAAGGAACCTTGAGTCAGGAGGTTCCTTCTTATAGAACTCAGAACACCAGCCCAGGGATGGCACCACCCACCCTGAGGAGAGCCCTCACCTCCCATCACTAATTGGGAAAATGCCTTGTGTCTGGATCTTATAGAGCCCTTTCTCAGTTGAGGTGTCGTCCCTTCACGTAGCTCCAGCTTGTGTCAAGTTGACACAGGAACAGCCAGTACACATTCTAAACCCTCTTCTCGGCGATAATAAAGCCATCAAGGACCGCATTCCTCCACCTTCGGGCACTGCTGCCTGGGCCACACTTACAAATTGGTGCATAAGAGATTATCGACCAAGAGTCCTGCCTTGGTCCCCAATCTCCCCTGTTCACTCTCTGGTTGCTGAAACCAGGGTCTTCAGTTGGGGTTGAAACAAGATGGCCCCTGAGCTGGACTGTTGTCGGGTAGCCACCAAGCAGTATGAGGTAGGAAAGAAAATAATGTGCCAGACAAAGGTGTGCTGGGTCTGACTCACTGAAGCCACCAGGACATCAGGCAGGGGGCCAGGAGCTCTCAGTGTGGTCAGTGAACTGGGTCACCAACCCCTTGGATGCCAGGCCTGTCGTGGATCTGTGATGTTTCCATTCCTGAGATTCTTTACCTGGTAATTGTTGTCTTGCTACTCAAATAGCTTCAAAGAATTCCTTACAGCCAAAGGGCCTCCAACATATTCTGATGCTTCTTCCTCCTTCCTCTTCCTCTCTTCATCTTCCTCCTCCTCTTCCTCCTCCTCTCCTCTTCATCTTCCTCCTCCTCTTCCTCCTCCTCTTCATCTTCCTCTTCATCTTCCTCCTCCTCTTCCTCCTCCTCTTCCTCCTCCTCTTCTCTTCCTCCTCCTCTTCCTCCTCCTCTTTCTCCTCCTCTTCCTCTTCTTCCCCCTTTCTCCTCCTCTTCATCCTCCTCCTCTTCCTCCTCCTCCTCTTCTTTCCCCTCCTCCTCCTCCTCTTTCTCCTCCTCTTCCTCCTCCCCCTCTTTTTCCCCTTCCTCCTCTTCCTCCTCCCTCCTTCATCTTCCTCCTCTTCTTCCTCCTCCTGCCTACAGCAGGGTCAAGTCACTCCCAGAAACAGCAAGAGAAGCAAACACCAGAGACAACCCAATGGCGAGAGGCAAGCGCAGGAACCTAAGCAACAGAAACCAAGACAACTTGGCATCATCAGAGCCCAGTTCTCCCACCAAAGCAAATACTGCCTATCCAAACACACCGGGAAAGCAAGATTTAGATTTAAAACCACATTTTATGATAATGAGGGAGGACTTTAAGGAGGACATAAATAACTCCCTGTGAGTCAGGACTGTGTGGGCCACGCTGACTGATGACAATTTAGGAGGAAGAGCCTCTCTGAGGATGGGGCTTAAACAGCTGTGGAGATTGGAGGGTCAAGGTGGGTCCAGAGATACTGGGAGAGAAGGATGAGGGAGGGCGATCCACTCAGAGACCATGAAGAACTGGGTGATGTTTGCCATGCTGAGCTTGGGATGAGATCCTGAGGTGGGCTAGTTAATGAAAAAAGGTGAGTGAGTGAAAAAAGCCAGACTCAACAGGACAAAAAGCACTTTCCAAAAAGATGGCCAGTGGGAAGGAGAGCGCGGGAGACGGTGTGTGAAGATGGAGTACACTGTGTGTGAAGAAGCAGTGGCCAAGCACATGACTGCACACGACATAGAAAAGGCAGGGAAGTGGAAGGTGGAGAAAGGGACCCATGGGGGGGTGGGTGGTGACAAAGAGGGAGATGGGAGCAGATCAAAGTCACAACCAAACCCATTATTTTATCCAGTTGACATACTGTAATAAAAATCAAAGATAATTTGTTTAAATTCTACACAATACCATTTGCTTTTCAGGATGTGATGTCAGTGACAGTTGCCCCCAGTGACAGTCGCCCCCAGTGACAGTCGTTCCCAGTGACAGTCACCCCCAGTGACAGTCATTCCCAGTGACAGTTGCTCCCAGTGACAGTCGTTGCCAGTGACAGTCACCCCCAGTGACAGTCGTTGCCAGTGACAGTCACCCCCAGTGACAGTCGTTCCCAGTGACAGTCATTCCCAGTGATAATTACCCCCAGTGACAGTCATTGCCAGTGACAGTCACCCCCAGTGACAGTTGTTCCAGTGACAGTCGCCCCTTGTGACAGTTACCCCCAGCGACACTTGCCCCCAGTGACAGCCACCCTAATGACAGTCATTCCCAGTGATAGTCATTCCCAATAACAGTCACCCCAGTTACAGTTGTTCCAGTGACAGTTGCTCCTGGTGACAGTTACCCCCAGTGACACTTGCCCCCAGTGACAGCCACCCTAATGGCAGTCATTCCCAGTGATAGTCATTCCCACTAACAGTCACCCCCAGTGACTGTTGTTCCCAGTGATAGTTGCCCCCAGTGATGGTCACCCCAGTGAGTCTCCTTAGTATCAGTCGCCCCGGTGACAGTTGCCCCTAGTAGCAGTCACCCCCAGTGACAGTTGTCCTCAGTGGCAGTCACCCCCAGTGACAGTGGCCCCAATGACAGTCACCCCTGGCATCAGTTTACCAGTCATGCTATATGGCTCAAATGATAGACATAGAAGGAACTCTTTTCAAATCATCTTTCAAAGGTAAACTCAGGCTTTTCTGTATCAGAGTCAGAGCCCATTGGTTTAAATCAGAGAGCACAAAATGTTTTAGGGTGAGAGAGGTTTCGGCATGAGTGTGACCCAGGGAATCTCTGTCTGTACCATTTAAGTGATGGGATGTTGGTCCTTGTTGAAGCAGAATGTGAAAGACTTAGACCAGACGTTGTAATTTAAATTAATGATAATAATAACAATGTTTCTTTATTTATAATCAATGTTATAAACATATCATACCCCAACACACACACACATACACACACACTTACATACACACTCTTACACCCACACACTTATACACATACACTTAAGAATAAAATAAATCTCGTTTTAAAAGGTCTAGAGAGGAGTATGATAGTGCACATCTTACTCCCAGGACTTGGGAGGGTGTCAGGGCCAGCCCGCACTGGGGTCTGCCTACACAGTGATAGCCAGGGCTGGGGTCTGCCAGCCTGTGGTGCAGATGGGTTTCTTATTTTATACCCTACGGAGAGGGAGTTTTAAAATATTACATCTAAAAGCTCAAAAAAAAAATCTAATCTGTATTGGGCTCCCAAAGCCTCGTTTTATAAATGTTATAAGGAGATGCTTTGTGAGAAATAGTAATTTAGCCCAAATCCTAAAATGAGATCAGTGCACCCTCAGGTTACTTCCCTCCTCACTGGCCTTCCCACCTGAACAGCATGACCTGAACAGCACAACGGTCGCTGCAGAATGTCACTGATGTGACATCCGTCAGATGCCTGTAAGTGATCACATACTTCAACTTAGAAAGCCTACCTTTGGAAAGACACTGCCCAAGGAACCTATCAGCTCTTCCAGGATTGACACCACGCTATTTATAACGGTATTGTTTACACAGTGCAATCCGGGAATAACTAAGAGGTCCAATTATGGAGCTTCTGACAAGAGGAGATGGTCTAGACGGATGACGAAATGTTAAAAAGTCATGGAAATGTTATTTCCGAAGAATATTTAATATTGTGGAAATTTACAGTATAACCTCACTTGAGAAAAAGACATAAAATTACACATGCAAATACGTATATAACAAACTTTAAAATATGAATTTACATATTCGTTTTAAAATGCTCTTAGAGAGAATCTGGGAAAAAGCAACCTCAAATTAAAATATGAAACAATCAAAATGGTAATAGCTTTGTCTCTCGGTAGCAGGATCGTGCGCTCTTTAATGCTTTCTTTTTATTCATTTTCCTAATTTTTAGTAATGCATATAGGTTATTAATATAATCAGGGACGTGTCTGTTTCAATCATATTAAAAATATCATTTGGAATAGTCATTATCTAGAAAAAAAAAAAGATTACATTCAGAAAATAGAGAGCAGAGACCAAGGCTTCGCTGTCCTCCACCTGACACAGTTTCCACCTCACTCCTCAGGGGAGGGGAAGAAGCAAACCGGAAGGGAAGGCAGCGGAAGGACACCCCCCCGGAATCACTCCGGTCTTCTTGTCCGCCTTCTGAGCAGGGGCTAGGAACTGTTGGAAAAGGGTTACGCGAGTCGTTAATTAATGCATACAGCCAGCCTTTCAGGTTGAGGCTATTCCTCGTGTTTTATAGATGAGCAAATTAAAGAAGAGAGCAACCCCCCTCACCCCAACCCCAACCCCTCCCTGTCCCCCACGCCAGGGCCGCACAGCAGGGGACGGTGCTCCAATGCAGTGCTCCGTGTTCACAGCCCTCAGAAGCTACAGGAAAGGAATTTCGGAAGTAGATCTTACACAGTCTTTGTCTTTAGGCAAAGGAATTTTATTCCCTCGTCCCCGCAACCCTATGTCCAATCCCAACATCGGAAACAGATTTTGATTACCGGAGGATCCACAGTCTCCGGAGGATCAGGTAGCTCCACCTCCCGCCCCCGCAGCCCCTCAGAACCCCCACCCCCCACCCCGACTCCTCATTGCGGGCTGTGCTGCTGTGCCCACCTTCTCAGTACAACCATACACAGTGCGGATGCAGACGCCAGCACTCCTGGTAACTCCTCTCAGTCTGGAACAGAACCCAGCTCAACAGAAAAGAGAATTTGTTGTTTAAATACTAGGCAGCTCAAGCAGCAATCGCCGAGAAGTAGCCAGACCCCGGGGACCATTTCAGTTGAGTTGTTCCCCTAATACATACAGGCTTACAGCGCTTAGTAGGCATGCATGTGTTATAAAACCATTTCCCCCAGTGTACAACTTGCTTCTCGTTTTCTCAACGGTGCCCTTTGTTTTATATTTTGTATTTTACAGATTGTATTTTTAAAGTGTGTGTGTGTGTGTGTGTGTGTGTGTGTGTGGTGTGTGTGGGGGGTGAGCACATGCCATTTGTGTGCACTTGTGTGTGGGTGAGGATGTTGGATCCCCTGGAGCTAGAGTACACTGTAAGCTGCCTACGCCCGGGAAGGGAACTCTGACCCAGGCACCTGTGGCTGAGTAGGCCAGGGGAAGCAAGCCAGTGGTAGGAGTTCTCCATGGCCTCTACTCAGTTCCTGACATTCTACCCTGGCTTCTCTCAGGACCCAGGAGTTTGATCTTCCCACCTCAAGTAGGGTTACAGGGCAATGCCACTGAACCCAGCCTGTATTTTATATATCATTAGTAAATTAATGCGGCTATAATTAATTTCAGTATTTTTGCCTTTTAACTTATTGCACTAGAGTTAAAAATGACTTACGCCACACACAGTATTCTGAATTGGATGGTGTTCTTACCTGAATTTCACAAGCGTTCACGTTGCTAGAATACTCTACGATCAGCGTTCCTCCCTCAGCTCTTGCTTTTCTGGGTAAATCCTTGTCTTGCCTGTCTGTCTGTCTGTCCTCTCTCTTCCCTCCAAGGTCTCACTATATAGGCCTAATTGGCCTCAAACTTAGAGATCTGTTAGTCTCTGCCTCTGCAAGGCATGCACCACCATGCCTGGCCTATGCCTATAGCCTTGTCTGCTGTGGTTTTCTGTGTTGGAGGTTTTTAAATTACTCCTGTTTATTAATTACTTTCCCCATCCCTTCAGTCACTCCACATCCCTCTCCCCTGACCTGCAAATTGTTTGTTGACAAAACTGGGGTTCCCTTGTATCCACAGGGTGATTTTCTTTTGATGCTTTCAAAACTCTCTTTGATTTTTGAGCCTTCGATTGCACCATGCCTTACTGGAGAGCGTTGTGCTTACTGGATGATGCTTCTGGGTTCCTGCATTTGGATGCTCATTTCTCCTCTCTCCCCCCTCTCCCCTATTTCCCCTCTCTCCCCATCCCCCTCTCCCCCTCCTCCTCTCCCCATCCCCTTCCTCCTCTCTCCTCCTTTCTCCCTCTCTCTCCCTTCTCCCCCTCTCCCTCTCCCCTCTCTCCCCTTCTCTCACCTCTCTCCCCTTCTCTCACCTCTCTCCCCCCTCTCACCTCTCCCTCTCTCCCCTTTCTTTCCCTCTCTCCCCCCTACCCATTCCCTCCCAACTTTGCAGTTCGATTAGTTACTAATGGGATCTCCAGTTCTAAAGCTTGCCTGCTTTTTTGTTTTTAAAGATTTATTTAGTTAATGTATATGAGTACACTGCTGCTGGCTTCAGACACATGCAGAAGAGGGCACGGGATTCTATTACAGATGGTTGTGAGTCTCCATGTGGGTGCTGGGAATTGAACTTGGGGCCTCTGGAAGAGCAGTAATCAGTGCTCTTAACCACAGAGCCATCTCTCCAACCCAAGCTTGGCTCTTTTTTAAAGATCCACTTCTCCCTTGATTTGCTTGTTTTGGTAATGTGTTTCTGATATTGTCTCTTATTTTGTAGCCCACTGGGCTTCTTTACGGTGATTAATTTTAATTTCTCTGTCAGGCAGTTTGTACATTTTCTTTTCTCTTTGGATGGTGTTGTAGGGCCCCAGTGTGTCATGATCCTTGGCTTTGAGCTGATATCTGCTCATTTGAAGAAGTTCTGTGGATTCCATAATAAATCCATCTTTTGGGGTTGGGGATTTAGCTCAGTGGTAGAGCGCTTGCCTAGCAAGCACAAGGCCCTGGGTTCGGTCCCCAGCTCCGAAAAAAAAAGAAAAAAGAAATAAATTCATCTTTTGTGTGAATTTGGGGATTTGAACTCACGTTCCTCATGCTTGTGCTATAAGAGCTCTACACACTAAATGTTCTGTTCATCCCAATTACTCCAATCTTTTGGGGGCATTAGGACCTTACTTAAGATACTTTTATATTGCCTCTCTCTGCCACCAAGGAACCCACTGAGACAAACATACAGCCTGGAATTTTATCTGTTTTTCTTCTGTAGTGGGGATTGACCCCTGGGCCTTTCTCATGCTAAATAAGCTAACCCCAGCAAAGGCTGTCCTCTTCTGCCTATCTGCCTGGGACAAAGGCCTGTAGATAATTTACTGGAAAATGTGGTTCTGGGGGTGGGGGGAGGATGAGGGATCAGCCAGAGTGAAACAGAAAGAAACTTAGCTCAACTTAGATGTGTTGGTGGCTTGGCCACAGACGTGGTTGGACCTTGTGGAACTTTCCACAGAACCACAAGATTTCGGGAATGTTTGTCACGGGGAGAGGAGGAGGAGGACACAGGTCGTTATCAGTACTCACTCACCGCTGGTCAGGAGTGGCCCCGGGTTTATTCTGTATGGGTGATGTGTTCCTTCTAGAACTGTATGCTACGGCCCTGCCTGGTGTGACTTCCAGAAAGCCACAAAGCTGCAAACACGAGATGGAAGCACTAGGTAGGGAAGCCATCATCGCTAAGGTTGCTGACGGAAACCTGCACAAAATGGAAGACCTTCTTAGTGGCCAGCGGAAGAGGTGACGCCAAGGGGATTGGAGTGACCAATTCCCTCATTCATTTTAGTGAAACACCACAAAGAACAGACAGGGCTCCTGTCATCCTCTTGTTCCTCGTCGACTGTGGAAGACACAGCTAGCAACTTTAATTTTGGCCTCTGACCATTAGGTCTGAACCTGGGTGAGTTTTCGGTTTCTTGGGAAACCCGTTTAACCTCATGGAGCTTTGGTTTACTTGTTTGAAAATTAAGACAGTATATCCACGTTAATGAGTTCCGAGAAATAGTTGAGCTCTCAGCCCCCCGGACACCCGCTAGGGACTAAAGAAATGACAGTTACGCCATTGTGGCGCCTTTGGCAACGCAGCAGGAGTCACAGTGAGGCACAACCTGTGATGGGGAGAGGCACAAGGGGATTAAGTTCTGGAACTTGATGAAGTGCCGGAGGAGGCCTCTGTAGGACTGTGGGGGAGGAGACGGGCATCTGCGGTTGAAGCCTTGGGAGAGAGCAGCCGAAGTCTGATGAGCAGTCAGGGATTCTGTTAAGGGAGCAGATACCTCCAAAGGCACCGGAGATTGCGGGAGAGTGAAATAGCTGATCCAGTCAGAGGTGCTTCCAGACTGCCCCAAACCCATTCCCAGGCCCAGGATCATCCCCGCCATGTACCGGGCCCCTGTGAGCTTAGTGTGTCTCCTCAGAGGACTCCTGGCTCATGGCTCCAGTGTATGGGAGCCCTGAGGCTGCACCTGAGGGTACTGCCGCTCTCAGTTGGTCTGGGGATGAAAAATTAGAGACTTGTTTGGGTCTAAGTTCACGGTGTTCCTGCTGTAGAGTGGCTGGGACATAACCCTTAACTCCGTTCCCAGTCTGATATCCGCAGCCCACGCACCATCCTCAGGCCCCCTTGGCACCGCCGAGGTTGTTACTTCCCTTTCGTTTACAGTCAATCCCTGGAGATTTAGACCAAACTCCACGTCAGTGCAGGAAGCTCATCGGGCCGGGAGACACCATATGCTCAAACCTAGGTCAAAGGTCCTCTGTTCGATTTATTTGGGAAGAAGCCATACTTCATAAAAACCAGCCAAGATGTCGTTACATCTCATAGTCGTTACGCGGTAACGATGCAGCCAGCTTCGTTTCCACCAACTTCCACTTTAATCTGTTTAAAATAACACTTTTCTTTTACGTCGTTCGAAGAATCCTCTCCGATTTTTCCCCCCCCCCTTTTTTTAGATTTTCAAGACAACACGATTAAAGCCGACACACTGGATGGATGTTTTCGATGGAAACCAATCTATCTAAGCAAATTCGAATTAGACGTGTGGTGTTACATGTATCTGGGTCTGTGCAACATAACAATCGATCAGTAAGCATACCTTGAGTTTTTCTTCCCCCACAGGGGGAAAGAAATTCCAGTTGAGCGGAGCTTTCCAATTTGAAAATCGCTAGCTGGACGTGTGAGGGACTCCTTCGGAAACCTGAAGTGACAATGAAAGTCAAGACTGCACATGCTCGTGTGCTTCCTAGGAAAAATGAACCTCCAATTTAAAGAGATTTGGGCAGTGCTGTGATTTCTTCAGATATAATATGTAGGAGTGGGAAAGACAGTTTTCCTGAGGGAAACATTAGATGTAAATTGAAGAAAAATGAGCACAAAAAGTGAGATTGATTTTTTTTTTTTAACTCAAGATTTTTTCCCTTCTTTCTTCACAGCTTTATCAAGCAGCAATTTGATGTTGATGGCTTTAAGTCTGGGCTTGAGCACACTTGCTTTTCCTGACCCACGTGGGCATTAAATTGCTTGCAGATTCAGGCAACATCCTGACCTGAGGCGGCCCCTCCTCCTTGGTCTACTGGCATTTGCTGGGGTGTCCCACCCACCCCTGTCTTGTGACCTATTCTGTATTCTTGCGAGATCTCATTTGAACTCCATGTTCCCCAGAGACATCCTTCTGTCTCCTTATTTCCTGGTTATCTATTCACCAAATTTCACAGTTAATCGCAACCCCACATTGAAGAGCCCAGGTTCCTGGAACGGGTTGCCCTTGGATGGAGGTGGAAATTACAACAACTGGACTGCTGAGATCTAGGAAAGAAATCAGCACTTCCCCATCAGAAGTCCTCCTAGTCGACTTAATTCTGGACGCCATGATGAAAACCAGCAAATCCTCATCTAAGCCGTAGTTAAATTTAACATTGTTGCCGAGTAGTTTCCAACAGCCAGACATTGTCCAGGTGGTACGAATATAGAGACGAATAATTTATTTCTTTTCTGCTCCAGTTCAGAAAGGATTCATGGCAGATTGTGGCAGAAGCATATAAAATAAAAATCCAAATGCAAGTGTGTAAAGCTCAGAAGTGGGGAATGTGAGTTAAACGGACCAAGTCCACAGGGAAAGGAGAGTCTAGATGCACAGCCAGTGGGAGACTTGCACCGCTGCACTTGAGCATGTGAGGTGGCCTTGGAGAAGGAGAAACAAAGTTGCCAATTCCTTTGGTAGAAACAGAAAGTGTTTATAGCTACTTAGGGAGAGACTGATGGCCTAGGCGTGTTTTCTAAAAACCAGGCAATAAGAACTCTGTAGCCTCATGAGAAAAAAATGGACATGAACACTGCCTCAGACAGGACAAGGAGAATGGCATGCTATAGAAAGGAAGGGCCCTGGCTACCCCCCAGCCACAGTGTACACAGAAAGTGCTTCTGATGGCTGCTATCAGAGTCTGAGCCAGGAGGATATGTTGTTTTACTCGTACCACAGTGGACACTCATTCTGATTGCCAACCACCACGCTTGGGGTAAACCAAGATGGAACAAATGCTACGCCTGTGAAGCAGTGAATGATGGGATTGGAAACCCAGGCTGGACCTCCCGTGGCACAAAGGGAAACCTGGACCCCGTGGGTGGGTCCTGTCCGTAAGTCTGAGCTGGTGGTGAAGGGGTTTTCAGATCTCTGCATCAGCTGCTTGGATCTTCCAGTTTGAGGACAAAATGCAGGAAGAGTGGAGGAAGACAGTGGGACGTCAAAGACAACCTGTAGCATGATGGAATCAAAGAGTCTGGACTCCAGTGGGGTAGTGCAGTAGTAGGGGAGACTAAACTCTGTCTGTGTGTCTGTCTGTGTGCTGTGTGTCTACTTTATTGTCAGCCACAGATTGTGTGTGTGTGTGTGTGTGTGTGTGTATGTGTGTGTGTGTGTGTGTGTGTGTGTGTGTGTGTGTGTGTGTATGCGTGTGCTGTTCTTCATGTCTCAGAAACCAACACCTAGTCTCTGCTCTCTGAACCAGTATGCAGTCTGGGGACCTGCCTATTGGTCCCCGCTGGGCTCTTAGTGGTCCACTGTGAGGATGCTGCTCTGAAGGCTGTGAGAGATGCTGCTTTAGCAGAGAAATCCCTTGCATCAGAAACTAACGCTATCTAAGTGGTTGAATTTATTCAGAAAATAACAAGTGATGACCACTGCACTTGCTTCTTCTCACAAACGTAGAAAATATCACCGCCTTTCACTGCAGTACATAAAACCAGAGGCTGGACAGTGTGTACACGCAGACACGGATTACCTGGAGTCCTCTGCTGTGCTGACGGGCTGTGTGGTAAGCAATGGACCTAGATTCTATCTAGAGGCAGGCGTATCCCCCGACAACCAAGCATGGCTAGAAATGCAGCCCGCTGCACAACTGTGGATATACTTAAAACGTTATGACATTTCCAGGATGATTTTAAAAACTCCCCCATGCACTTCTAAAATGAACTTTGTAGATGACAAGGTAAATGTAAAACAGGTTAGACCTCCCGAAAGAGATGTCAACAGGTTAACCCCCACCCCCCACCCCTGCAAGTGACATTTCATCTGAGGCTGAGGAGCTACTGAGCACAGAACTGAGATGATGTTCCATGAATGCGTAGAGAGGACCCACTGTTGAACCTTGTGACCGGCGGCTGGAAAGTCTCTGCTACCCATGCATGCTCACCTTGCTGCCCCAGAGTCTGTGAATGTGCTTCCTCACAGGGCAGTGTGAAGGCGTTCCTCTGCTAGGAATATGGCTTCAGAGATCCACTAACCGGGTGGTTTATGGGAGACCCACATTATCTTACAGCTCTAGGTTGAAGTCGAGGTGTTGGTGGTGCAGACTCCTTCTGAGGGCTTTGAGCAATGGACTCCAGTCCCTGGTGCTGGCTGGTGATACGTGTCTCCTCCTGGCCCTCTTCCCGCGTGTCTGTCTCTGTGGTTGTCTCTAAACTTTCCCCTTTCCTATGGTCATCAGTCACACTGGCTCGGGGCCCATTTTAAGATCCCACCCTAACTAACTGTGTCTCAAAGTCTTATTTCAGAATAAGATCACAATATGGCATGGGAGGTTGAGGGCTACAATTCAACCTCAAGTGACTCTGCAGGCGTGGTTATTAAGAACTTCGAAGTGAGGTGGTGACCCCGGCTACACCGACGAGGCTCAATCCAGTCACATGCACCATCGCTGGTCACTGAGAGAATGCCTTGGTGACAGCAACATCAGAAAAATGTTATTCTTAGCTTTTTTAAAGATTTATTTATTTATTATATATATAAGTACACTGTAGCTGTCTTCAGATACACCAGAAGAGGGCATCGGATCTCTTTACAGATGGTTGTGAGCCACCATGTGGTTGCTGGGAATTGAACTCATGACCTCTGGAAGAGCAGTCGGGTGCTCTTAACCGCTGAGCCATCTCTCCAGCCCTATTCTTAGCTTTGAATAAGGAAGAGGGGGCCAGCATCCAAGGGCTATTGATGATGGGCTATTGGTTGGCTATTGATGGGCTATTGATGATCTGTTGATGGAAAGGGCAAAGCAAAGATTCTCCTCTGGTGCCTCCAAGGCTGCCAACACCTCCCGTTCCAAGAGGCCTAACCACACTTCTGTTATTTTGTTACAACCCTCCAACTCCATGGTTATTTGTAGCAACAGGAAACTAATATCTTCTCTCTCAGACTCTTAAACTATCTTTGTGGTCCCTCATCTCCTGTAGCACATTTTCCTCTGCTGGGAGAAACTCCACAGAACAGTCCGCACCCTGAGCAGACACTAATCTCAACCAAATCCTGTTAAGTGGCAGATTCCTCCTGGGTTCCTGGTCCACTCTGTTTCCTGGTCAGCAGCAGGACAAGCTTCAATATACAGGATATCCTCAGTCTTAGTTACGGTGTTACAGATAACAGGACCAAGGCATTTCTTATAAGAACATTTAATTAGTGCTGGCTTACAGGTTCTGAGGTTCAGTCCAGTATCATCACGGTGGGAGCATGACAGCCTTCAGGCAGGCACGGTGCAGGCAGAGCTGAGAGTTCTACATCTTCATCTGAAGGCTGCTCTGAGGAGACTCACTTCTAGGCAGTGAGGATGAGGGTCTTAAAGCCCAAACCCACAGTGACACACCTACTTCAACAAGGTTACACCTCCTAATAGTGCCACTCCCTGGGCCAAGCATATACAAACCATCACACCCTCGGACCACAGCACATAGAATGAGGGACCCACATTGGGATGAAGATTCTCTCTCTAGAATTTTGGGCCATGACGATGTTTGGGGACAGGTTCCACCAATGACTGAGTCCCCTGCACAGGAGAAGGCTGGTACTCACAACAGAACAAAGTTTGTCACACTGAGACCCTAGTCAAGGGACTGTGATTTTTCTATAAAACCAGTAGCCAGTGACAGAGGCCTTGCTTCCCTCTCGGAGAGCAGAACAACACAGCTTGTGATGAGCGGACACAGTTTGCTCTGTTTTGCTTTAACGTGTTTGATTTCTTTAAGCTGTTAAGCTCTAGATTGGAAGTTCAGTCAGCTCTTCCCGAGTCTCAGGACGCAGACCTGGTCCCACTTAAACAAGACTAGCATTTTCTGTATTGATTCCACTCCATCGAGAACTGCGGCAGATAAAAGTAAATATCACAGAGGGAGGGGTACGTGGAGGAGTCTGTCCCTGCCAGCGAGATAGTGGCCGGCCTGGAGCTGTCACTACATAGCTCACCTTGTTTTTTAGCCTGTTCACCTTTCTGCTCCCTGCCTGTCTGGAATTCTTTCTCATATCACAGTGTTACGGACTGTTGGCCTGTCTTTTTGTTTCTTGTTGTTGTTTTTGTTGTTTTGTTTTTGTTGAGACAGTTTCTCAATGTGATCAGCCCTGGATGTCCTGGGCTCAATTGTAGACCAGGCAGGCCTTGAATTCACAGAGATCACCTGCCTCTGCCCTCTAAGTGCTGGGATTAAAGGTGTGTGACACCGTACCTGGCTTTGGTTGATCTGACTTTTGAGGTGACTTGTGAGAAAAGTGTTTTGAAAAAGGACAGAAGAAAAAAAAATGCACAGAAGTAAAACACAAGGAAGGGCAGAAAGGGAATGGTATCATCAGAGTACTCCTCCTAGTTCCAGGCAAACACCTGAATGTGTGTGTGTGATGTGTGATGTGTGGTGGTGTGTGTGTGATATGTGGGTGTTTGATGTGTGTAATGTGTGGTGTGTGTGTGATGTGTGTAATGTGTGTGTGGTATGTATGTGATATGTGGGTGTGTGATGTGTATGATGTGTGGTGTGTGTGTGATGTGTGTAATGTGTGTGGTATGTATTGATATGTGGGTGTGTGATGTGTATGATGTGTGGTGTGTGTGGTGTGTGTGTGATGTGTGTAATGTGTGTGTGGTATGTATTGATATGTGGGTGTGTGATGTATGTATGTGAGAGTGTGATATGTGATATGTGTAGTGTGTGTGATGTGTGTATGGTGTGTATATGTGTGATGTGTGTGTGGTATGTGTGTGTATGTGTGTGGTGTGCATGTGTATGAAATGTGTATGTGATGTGTGTGTGATACATGTATAATGTATATATGTGTGATGTATGTATGTGTGGTATATATGTGAGAGTGTGATATGTGATATGTGTAGTGTGTGTGATGTGTGTATGGTGTGTATATGTGTGTGTGGTATGTGTGTGTATGTGTGTGGTGTGCATGTGTATGAAATGTGTATGTGATGTGTGTGTGATACATGTATAATGTATATATGTGTGATGTATGTATGTGTGGTATGTGTGAGTGTGTTTGTGATGTGTGTGGTGTGTGCGAAATATGTATGTGGTGTGTGCATGTGTATGAGTGAGTGTGTGTGTGTGTGTGTGTGTGTGTACGATGTGTGGTATGTCTGTGGTATGTTTGTGGTGTGTGTGGTATGTTTGTATGTGGTGTATGTATGTGGTATGTGTGAGTCTACATTTATGTGGAGGCCAGAGGACAACCTCCGATGTCAGACTACAGAAGGTGTTCACCTTAGATTTCAAGACACAGTCTTTCATTGGCCTGGAACACAACTTGTAGGGTAAGCTAGCTGGCTAGAAAACTCCAGGGATCTGCCTGTCTCTACATTTCTAGGCACTGGAATTACAAACCCATGCCACCATGCCTGGTTTTTAATATATGTGTTCTGGGGTCTGAACTCAGGACAACATGTTTACAGTGGGAGCACGCTCCAGACTTTGGATCTGCTTTTAAGATGTGTCAAATGGGGGTTACAAGTTATTGTTGCTAATGTAGTTTATGAGACAGGTTCTCTCTACACACCCACGCCTGTCCTGGAACTCTAGACCAAGCTGGCCTCAAACTCACAGGGATCTACCCCCCTCGGCCTCCTGAGGGCTGCAGGCATCACCACATGTGGTTCCAGACCAGCTTCTTCCAACTTCTTTTCTTCCTGCCTCGGCCTCCTGAGGGCTGCGATTGCAAGGATGTGCTACCCTGCAAAGCACAGTGCAGCAGTCTTATCACGGGACAGAGGACCATTGCACAATGTGCCCAGTATGGTCAGACAGAAGTTGCTGAAGGACTGGGGTAACCACCATGCCCAGACAAAGACTTTGCAAAAATTCCCAGGTGTGATTGATACAAGGGTATCTTTTTTAAAAGATACATTTTTTAAAAAGTTATTGAAAACAGTGATGTTTTGAGACTCTGCGCCATGGGTTGTGGCCCCACCCTGTGAGCTACCTCTGCACCTGTTCAGGGACCACGAGGAGTATTGGGGGACCAGGATCCTCTCCCTGAGGCCACTGCAGTTCGCTCCCGTTTCTGATCCTGAATGCCAAGAGAGAGACACAAACCCAGCAGTGTAACCTGTGTCCTGCATGCCTGAAGCCCAACATTCAGAAAGCTGTGTGACATCATCATCGTCTTCCACTTGAAGACCGGCTGCCTCTCCAGGAGACTGCATCTAAAACCTGGCAGTTGATGAGTGCTGGAGTGGGGGTGGGGTGTTCCAGACGTGGGAGGGAGGCTACTCAGGCTCCATCTACTCGACAGACAGCACTAACAGACACACTGGGCTTTAACAAAACAGAGCACCTAAAGGAGATGGGGGAGGAGCTGGAGGCTGGGGGATGGGGGCCGGATTTAATCAAAAGCACATTGTATACACACGTGAAATTCTCAACCCAACAGAACAAAAAATTCTCAGAGAGTAGAGCAAGAACCTTCTGTCAGGTACCTCACCCCAATGAATATCTGAGCCCTTGCTGTGTCTCCGGCACCATCCTGGGCCATGTATACACTAATTTAAGGAAAACCGATTTCTGTTTTGAAACATAGTTTCCCTTCAGAAGGGAGTAATGTCGGGTACATCTTTGGGTTTGCTGTAAGGAACTACAGTTCCCGACACCACCTTTTGTAACTGTTCTCTCTCTGCTGCCCTCGGTAGGTTACAGAGACAGCCATCAAGACCACTACGTAGAATGCCTGCGTGGTTCAGAGATGTGCAGTAACTTACCCCAGGTCGCAGAGTGCTAAGTGGAGAGTCCAGGCTTTGAACTCTGGCACAAAGCCCACAGGCACGTTAAGACAGAGAGGCTGTGCTCCCGACACACATGCCTCCTGTCCCAAATGCAGGGGCAGTTTCACCAAGAACCGTTGGTGAAAGAGCCGCAGGGGTGAGGACAAAGAGGAAATGGGCTATAGATGGCGTGGGGCCAGGTCATCTGCCCTGAAGCACCAGGATGCACACTCACAAACGTGGTGAAATGAGGGTGAACCTTGAAGGAGGAAGAGGCTCCTGGAATGGCTGAGAAGGTCTTGGGGGAACACAGGGTGTTCTGCAAGGTGAATTCAAAGGATTGGAGGAATGCGAGCTTGGCTCAAGCACCTGATGTGCTCTGCCGCTGCGCTGAACAGAGCTGAGCCAGGAGGGAATGTGCGGGTATCAGGCCCCCGTGAGTCTCAGAGTCACAGGGACAGAAGCCAAAGCCGTGAAACAGACGTTTCTTTGGCGAGCTAAGAGCGAGGGCAGCGGCAGCCAGGCTTGAGCAAGATGAGGGTCCCGGCGTGGGCCTCAGGCGCGGTCCGGGTGGAGAGCAAGCAGGCCACGCAGCGCCACCTGCCGGTGGCATCAAGCCATTGCGGTTATCGTGACGTGGCCTGCTGAAAACGAGGCTAGAGGGAAGCTGACATCATTTGCTATCAAGTCCTGACCTGCTCAGTTGGGGTTGAGGCATGACTTAACAGACACCAAATTCCAAAGGGGCCGAAATTTCCGAGTACTGTCAAGAACAGGACAAACGTTCTGAAAATCCTTAAAAGCTAGGTAAATTCAGAGAATTTCCAAAGAGAATTTCCAGAAATATTCCATGAGCCTAGAGACTAAAAGAGACCTTCTTTGTGGTTGCGGAGTTGCTTATTTTAAAAAAAGAGGCAGACGTTAATTCATGTACCTAAAAACAGTCAAACAGCCAGTGTCATAAGATACGAAACAGTCTCCCAAAGTGAGTATTTTGATGGTTTTTGTCTGATTATAAAGACGATGCCCGGAGGTAGGAGAATCAGAAGTTCAAGGTCAGCCACAGCTATGTAGCAGTTAGAAGCTATGTAGCTAGTCTGGGTTAAACTACACGAGATCTTGTTTCCAAGAAAAGCCAATAAAAATGCAAAGGTTTAAAATCACACATTAACAGAGCATGAGTCTCCACTTAGTTGACCCTCTTAGGTGACCCTCTAAGGCGTTTCCCAGCATTCACCCTCACATGGCTTTCTGGGGCCCGTTCTGCTCTTTGGCCAGCAGGTGGCAGCGCGTCACTGTGTTGGGGGACCCAGGGAGGACTTGTCCCATCAGTTTTTTAATATCAGCCAACCTCTTAGTGGTTTTAAAACCTATGTTTAGAAGGAGCAAGTCAGATGTTATTCCCTGTGAGTTTCTGAGCCAGAAAACTGTCTGCTCCTGCAACTGAACAGCCAGAGGACTGCTGTGAAGGATATGGCTGTGTATCCAGGACCTGGTCCATCTAGCATCGCTGTATTCTCTGGAGTACTATTTTCTTACTTTCCCCTTCCTGTATATAGGTCAGCTTAGTCCTGGGGCCGGTCTTCCCTCGTGTTACAAAGTAACTGCAGCAACACAGCCTTGCTTTCATTCCTCTCACTTTTCAGCGTTCCCAGCAACACAGCGTCTTTGGTTTCAGTGGCCTGGATTGAGTCTTCGGCTCTTCAATCTGCCTGGCCTTCCTTCCTTCCTTCCTTCCTTCCTTCTTTCCTTCCTTCCTTCCTTCCTTCCTCCTCCTTCCTTTCTTTCACCCATGCGCCCCCCCCCCTTTATGAGATAGGACTTGCCTGAATAGCCCTGGCTTTCATGGAACTTACTCTGTAGACAAGGTTGCCCTCGAACTCAGAGACCCTCCTGCCTCCGCTTCGAATTTGCTAGGATTAAAGGCATGGGCCACCACCACCAGATTATCTTTCTTTTTATTTTCCCCTTTCCTCCCTCCAAACCCTTCCATATGCCACTTATTATGGGGAGCCCACCAGAGATGACCACTCACACATAGTTTATAGCCAACTGAAAGTCTTCATTCCAGTTATCCAGGACCTACTCCGGTGTCTGGGACCTATGTGTATCCCTGGGTATTTGGAGCGAGGGGCTTTTAAAGCCACTTCTCCTGATATTATGCTCAACAGCTGCAGGTAGAGGTCTGCATGAGAGGCAGTTTAGTAAAAGCTAAATTAGCTGGAGCATCTTGCCCTTGGGTTCTTAGAATAGATTTGGGTAGAATCCATGGGATTCTCTACCAGGGAGATCAAATTCTAGTTAAACCTGAAGTGGCCTCGGTAAGAATTCAAGATGGAGGAGCCTCTACACTGTCTTGCCTTGTTATACCCTCCTGCTCTCTTTCAAATTCACAGCCTCTTTTTTCATTAATATGCATGTAAGTGTATGTATATACATACATATTCCTAAATATAACTTGTTCGGTTGTATGTTACTTGTTTTCAGGGAAGACCAATTGGTATTGGATAACACCAATGGGTGTGCTCTTCCCTGGGGAAAATTATTTCTCCCATTCTCAGCATCCTTTAGTTGCCTTTAGTTCTTGTGAATGGCTGAGGCCTCCCACATGTACTTAGACTTGCCTGTTGGTGTCATCTTCCTTCAGCTCAGACTTGGGCCATTTTGGTGGGACTCTATGTGTGTAGCTTCTGACATTATTCTCCGGCCCATGCAATCTTTCTGTTCCTTCTTCCGCAATGTTCCCTGAGCCTGTACCTGCGCATTCCCACTCCGCGTGGATCCGTGGGAGACCTGCGCTCCGGCTGTCTCTCTGACAGCCACTTTCTCACACTGTCCCCTTGGCTGGTTGTTACCTTGCCTGACACACACATTACGCCATGCTAGCCCCAGGCATTCTACAGCCGCCCTCTCCAGGCTGTCTCTCTGCCCTCCGGGAACTTTGCTCACATCCCCTGTAGCCCAGTAAAATCAAAGTTCTAGAAACTTGTTAACTTACCAATCAGATTTATATGTTAAATTCTCAATCCACAATACATCCACACAATAAATTCACTGCCAGTTAATAATGATATAAACTGTCCACCTAGACAAGATAAAATTGACCTAGTGCACCTGGATCTGGATCATCCTGTTCCGTTGTCTCCATCTTGATTTTTTTCTCTTCTCCTCCTCCTCTCTCCTTCCTAGACGTTTTCCCCGCCTACCCTTCCTTCTCATCCAATGATAGGTTTTGCCTCATCCTGGACCCGCCTTGCTGCATAATGACATCATCCTACAAGCGTTTGTGCGTGTATCCATTTGGGCCTGGGCTCCACGATTCTGAGTTTTGATTGGTTGTAGTTTTTCATAGCGGTCTCTGTCTATGTGACCAGGGTTTCCTTAATGAGGAGGGAGGACTATATTTATCTGTGGGTAGGTTTGGGTGGCGGAAGCTGTAGGTTTTCCTCAAGGTCTATGACATCACTAGTCCTGGATAGTTGGTTAGGTTTTTCAGTACTAGGCATGGTTTCCAGCTTGTTGAGCAGGTCTTAAGTCCAATCGGAGAGTTGTTGGGTCCTACCAAAGTGTATGCCAATGGTACTATGGCTCCCTCAGTGTTACGCGCCATGCTGTCGTGGATCAGGCTCACAGGCGTCATCTGTGGGAAGGACTGGGGTGGTCTCCTCCTTTGGAAGTTTGCGATACCTTCTGGAACCAAGCTGGTCCTAACATGGAGGTGCATCTAGGTCAGTTCAGCTCGGACGCCCTGGGCTTTGTTCCTAACGTGCTGGGGACTTCCCTCTACTTATGGGGACGGATAGCTAAGGCAGTACCAATAACTTTCGTAATGCTTTGGGGTCCCTTGGACAGTCCTGACCAACAACTCAAGAGGACTTCTCATGTCTGGTGTTGGAGCTTGTGTTAGATGTTCTTGGCTCTTGGAGGAACATTATTAGCCCAGATAAATATTTTTCATTTAAAAATATTTTGCATATTTACACAGAACTGTGCACATCGTGGGTGTTTCTGGGTAGGTGATTAAAGTGTGATTGCTTATGATTTTTTTTCCAGCCATCCTGACTGTTATTTTAGCCTCCTTCTGAATTTACCTCCCTTTCTTCTTAGCTGTTCTCGAAGCAAACACTGGGACCAAACACACTCAGTTGTCTCACACTCTTGAGTCTCTGGCCCCAACAGTGTGCATGGTCCGTGTTGTCCTGCAGTGCATGGCTCGCTGGGCTCGATGAATGAAGAGCTAAGTTGAATACTGGGGTGCCTGTGTGATGATGTTTGATAGCCCTGTGTGGACCACGGTCTGTGAAGTCCTCCAAGGAACCAATGAAGTCTGAGGCAGGGGTGGCCTCACTAGACAACCCTCTGCAGACCTGTTCTCCCCAGCCCATCCCCACCCAGCCAGATCCTGATCTGAATCCCTCCCCTAAATCTTGCACAGTTCTTCAGCCAGAACTGTCAGCCATCTATTTATTCTCAAGTCAGGTTCTGTTCTGCCCGTCATGGATGACCCCTTCTGCCTCTGGCGTCTCTGGATCATCTACCTGGGCAGCCTCTAGCCACACTGTCATTCCCACAAGGGGCCTTTCACACTCCCTTCCCCTTCTCCAGGTCTCCCCTCTTTCTCCCTTCAAACTTAACTCAAGGGCCACAGAAGCACATTCCATTCACACTTCAGGCTGGCTTGATGCCTTGCCCTGGCTTCTCACAGAGCCACTCACGGCTCTGTGTACCATACACTGAGGTGACATACTCAGCATGCACCCTTGGCATCACAAGGCCAGAGCTCCCAAGTATTTACACAATGCTGGAGCCGGCAGCCATCTTCCAATAGGGCAGGAGACGGCTCTGCCTGCCCCTGTGGCTGAGGGCTGATAGTGTTTCCCTCTTTATTCTCGGGCCTATGGACCTTAGACTCTGAAGTACTATGGAGGGTCAGGCCCTGACTTTACCATGGTCCGGAGAACCCATGGAAGGGTTCCTTAAAGATGTGCTGGGAAGAGAGGGGAGTGGCGGCTGATTTGAGTGGGTTTTTTGTTTGTTTACTTGGTTTTTTGGTTTTTTTTGTTTTTTTGTTTGTTTTTTTGTTTTCGATTGAAGCAATGATTAAATGCTATTCAGCCAATCAAACCCCTAAAGAAAGGTCATTGGTGGGTAGGAGGTGGGGTGGGGCAAACCCCAAAACAGCACAAACCTTTTCCTTGTTATCATAGCTTACAAGACCCCAGAAAACGGCTCCATTGAGTAATCTCTCAAGCCCTGGCTTCCCTACTTGATGACCTGGGCTGTAGCAGGGACGCCCTGGAGTGAGAGTATTGGAAATACCATCCTAATGGCAAATAAGGGTTCACAGTTTGGGAAGATCACTTTAGTGATGATCGGTGAATCTTTGGTAGCGGGAGATACCCTCCTCCTAAGGATAATATTAATGTATGTCTAAGCTACCCAGAACTCACAATAGCCTATAGTGGGCATCATTATCAGTCACGTTTATGATAAAACCTGTATCTCTCCTAAGGCCAAGACACTGCTGTGAGTGAGAGAAGCCAGTGCCGAGAGACTGACGTCCATTTATCCTCGGACCTCAGACCAACCACGGGCATCGCGAGTCGCTCGGCCCATGGCCACCCAAGAACCTGCAGTCGGGAATCAGATCCTGTAGGGAGATAAGTCCTGCTGGGTGGGATGGATGTTATTATGGTGGGATGTATGTATGTTATGTATGTATGTTATGGTGGGTGGGGAAGTATGTTATGGTGGGATGTATGTATGTTATGGTGGGATGTATGCATGTTATGGTGGGATGTATGCATGTTATGGTGGGTGGGGAAGTATGTTATGGTGGGTGGGGAAGTATGTTATGGTGGGATGTATGGATGTTATGGTGGGTGGGGAAGTATGTTATGGTGGGTGGGGGGGTATGTTATGGTGGGTGGGGAAATGTTATGGTGGGATGTATGTTATGGGGGTGGGGATGTATGTTATGGTGGTGGGGATGTATGTTATGGTGGATGTATGTTATGGTGGGTGGGGATGTATGTTATGGTGGGTGGGGATGTATGTTATGGTGGGTGGTGGATGTGGGGGATGTATGTTATGGTGGGTGGGGATGTATGTTATGGTGGGTGGGGATGTATGCATGTTATATGGATGTTATGGTGGGATGTATGGATGTTATGGTGGGTGGGGGTGTATGTTATGGTGGGATGGATGTTATGGTGGGATGTATGTTATGGTGGGTGGGGATGGATGTTATGGTGGGTGGGGATGGATGTTATGGTGGGATGTATGTTATGGTGGGTGGGGATGTATGTTATGGTGGGTGGGGATGTATGTTATGGTGGGTGGGGATGTATGTTATGGTGGGTGGGGATGGATGTTATGGTGGGACACCAGGAGTGTGGATTCCTGAGCTGAAGGGTAGCCGGGCTGCAGAGATGGGTCAGTGAATACAGCACTTGCCGCAGGAGCATGCCAACTGGAGCCTTGACCCCCAGAACCTATGTAAAGGCTGGCAACTGTGGCCACTCTATCCCAGGACCAGGGAACAGAAATAGGGGTTCCCAAGGTAAGCTGGTCACCCCACCAGCTGAATGGGTGAGCTCTTGGTTTTACAGGAGACCCTACCTCAAAAGACAAAATGAATAGTCATTGAGCAACATACCCAGTGTAACTTTGGACCTCCACATGAGTGTATACCATGTATATGCACATGAAGACAACATATGTAGCCATACATACATTCATGACTGCACAACACATACACACACTCCACATATACACACTCACACATATACACACTCACACACATACATGCACATACACTCACACATACATACTCGCACACACACATACATACACTCAAACGCACATGCACTCACTCACTCATACTCCACACACATGCACACACTCCACACACATATGCACAGACACATACACACACTCACACACACATACACACACTCACACACACATTCACACACTCACACAAACAGATACTTGCACACATATACACACACTCACACAGATGCATACACACATACCCCATACACACGAAAATAGAAAAGTAGTAAAAAAAAGAAAAAAAAAAAAAATAGCATTCAGATGGGAGTATGTGCCAAACACTGGAGCCAGAAAGAGAGGGAGGGGGGGAGGGGGAGGAGGAGAAGAAGGGGGAGGAGGAGGAAGAGGAGGAGGAGGGGGAGGGGGAGGAGGGGGAGGAGGAGGAGGAGGAGAAGGAGGGGGGGGGGGGGAAAGGGGAGGAGGAGGAGTGAAGGGGGAGGGAGGAGGGAGGGAGAGACAGAGAGAGAGACGGGGGGAGGGGAGAGAGAGAGAGAATTTCCTGGAAGTCCTCTCTCTGCTACATAACCTTGCCTCACCCCTTCTGGGTGGGAAGGCTCTGCAGTCCACAAATAGCTGGATCCTACCCAAGATTCTCAGCCAGCGGCCAAGCTAACCCTTTCTGGGGAGATTTGGACGCGGGCGGTGGAAAGAGTAGGTGTCACCGGGACCTGCCACAGCATTGTCTGTCTGGTTCTCTGTGCATTCTTAAACTGTGTGCGGTGGCTTCCTGATATTTTCCATATGTCATGAAATTTACGAGTCTGAGCTCACAGAGCTGCCGGGAGCTCAGAGGGGCTTGGTGATGTATAGGAACGGCCTGGCCCCTCAGAGAAAGGATTCGATTGTGCCTCTTATGGTGCTCTAATCCTAAATCTTAGGCTGCAACAAATAGAAAACGCAAATCTCTCTTCCTTGTTTAAGGGTTTCCAAAACAACCAAGCAGAGAGGAAACACGCTTTGACAAATGTATCTTACTGAAAAGTGTTGATGCTTTGCCGAATTACAAAGCCAGCCAAGGCCGGCGCCTCCTCGTCAACCCTTCCTTCCCGCCGGCAAGCATTTAAAATAATATTTCAAAGAGGTTTAACATCCGTGATTACATTATTTGATTACTGCACCTCCTAGATAATGGTTTTTTGAAATTGTATCTTGCAGCTAAAAATTAAGAAGTGACTTCTGGGTATGCACGGCATTCTTTAATAAAATGAGACCCAGTATAATATCCTCAGAGGCTGAGCAGTAATATAGGAGAGATTTACTGCCGTCCAAGCGAGTGAGATCACTGATCCTATAGGATTCTTATTATTTTCTCAAGTTAGACTCCAGAGAATGCTGGGAATGGACTCACAGGCTCGCCTGGCCTCTGGCAGAGTCTTGGATGGGCTTTCTGTTCCCATATGGATAACTGAAGGATTCCCAGATGTGTGTTGAAAAGTGTCTCGGGAGAAAGCTGGGGACAAAGCCACTGTGCCCACTGTGGCAAATGTGCCTCTGACATTTAAGACATTAAGAATAGCCTCAGACACTGTTCTGTATGATCCTGTGATGGTGGGCATACTACGTATTTATTCAAACCTTCAGGCTGTACAGCACCAAGAGGGATGTGTGTATGTGGTGTGTGTGTGTGTGTGTGTGTGTGTGTGTGTGTGTGTGTGTGTGTGTTTGTATAAAAGGCCATGGTTTTGAGAGGGGGTAGGTGGGAGGGTATCACAGGGGAGGAGTTAAAGGAAGAAGGAAAAAGAACATGATTGGTTTTAGACATGTATCAGTGTCCCATAAATACGTGTGTGTGAAAACACGTGTCCATATTTCCTCTTGTTCTCAGTAGTTTGAAGACACAAACAAGAAGGTGTTTTTGAGTGAAATACCACTCAGTCCATCACTGTAACTTCCTCTGGGCTTAGATGGCTCCGTCCTTCTGGCTACTCTGCCCGCAGCACTTCTTTCTCTTGGGACGGCTCTGTTCCCTGGGTGCGGCTCTCAGTGGTAGATAGTCCAGCGTTCTGGCACCTCTCACATCTCGGAGTCTGCGAAACCCTCCAGGATTCACTTTCACAGCTGCACACAGTGGCCTCTCAGGACCTCCAAAGCCATATGCCTGGCCTTGGTGGCACTCCTTAATTGTGGAGGAAAATTCCACAAATGCCTTTATTCCCTCATGTCTCTAAAGCTAGAGCCCAGTGAACCACACTTCCGAGTTTGACCACCAACTCTCAGTGAAACTGCCCTTTGATTTGCAGCAGCTTCGACTCGTTGCTTTTTAGGAGCAAAACATTTCCTCAGGCATTTTTCTTCCAATAAATTGGAGGTTTAGCTGAGTGGGGTCTTTCTCTGAGGACCCGCCCCCCCAAAAAACCCTCCCCTTTCCAGTGCATAGCCCCGCCCCTTTCCAATGCGAAGCCCCGCCCCTTTCCAATACAGAGCCCCGCCCATTTCCAATGCAAAGCTCTGCCCCTTTCTAATGCAGACTGAGCCTTAGACTCTCAACCCTCGGCTGTCACAGTCCATGTCCTGGTGCTTCTTTTTCTCTTCAAGCTCTACATTTTGTATTTCTTTTTGCCCTACTTGCCTTTTTTCGTTGTAGACATGCACAAGAGTGACCACTTATAACCTGTGACACAGCCAATCTTATGTAGTTTTAAAATCACCTCCACCAAAGAACCTGGTCCATTACCTTTCAGTTTGGCCTCATGCAGATTCTTAAGACAGGGTTGGAAAGCACCCCCAGTCTTTGCCAGAGAATGGTTTCTAGTCTGGTCGCTAATATTGTTCCCCTCTGAAGCCTCTTGAGCTAGGCTTCCATAGTCCACACGGCTCTCTACGTTGGCTTCTCATCTCCTGCTGTGGTGGTGCACTAGGTCCTGCTTATAGTTGTCAACTGATTTTTTTTTAGTCCAAAGTCCAGAAGTCTTGCACATTCTCTAAGAAACCACACGGTCAGGTCCTGGTATAAACGACTCTGAGGTGTCTCTCAATAGCTGGACCTCTGAAGTCACAAGCTTCAGCACCCACAGTGGACTTGGGGAGAGCATGGTAGCTCTCACTGCGCTCAATCACTGAGAAGGGTAGTCACAGGTGACCTGTGGGAGCAGGAGCCTGGTGGTGACCAGCAGTCTGAGGATTCAGCCTCATGTCCCTGGTTCCATCTATTCTAATAAAGGGCAGATATACCCATCACTCGTGACGCTGTCACCCCTGGGAAGCCAGCCAGCTCCCCTACCTTCCATGACACCGTAGTGATTTTATTAAAGAAATGTTCCAGATGGAAAAACACAAGACCTGCGTGTAACTGGGGTCTGCGTGGAGTTCGATTCAAGGCTGGGTATAAGACAACGAAGGGACAGATCAAAGCTTAAATTGAGGCATAATCCAGCTGTCTATGCTAGCAGGATCGCCACAGAATCCAGAGGAAGGACAAACCATCCTGAGAGACAAGCAGGAAGCAAACTTGGGGGCTTAGAGGCCGGAGAGTTGGAGAAGCTGTATCTGCTGCATGCAGGGGAAGGCTGCGAGGTCACGTCCGCTCTTCAGGAGCCGATGCCCCATTTCTGGGGAGGATGCTGATCAGAGGAGAGACCATGCCGTCTTGGGGATGCTTAACTGTGATGTCCCCGGCGTATAATAAAACCTTCCATCTGGTTATCAACCCTCACCAAGGTGGTGCGTCTCTTACAACTGGTGAGCGTGTACTGACACATTCCTGTCACCCGAAGTCCCTGCTTTACAGGGAGGTGCTCTCCTGGTGCCCACCATTACAGTGTCATACAGAATAGTGTGTCTGCCTTAAATGTCAGGCACATTTGTCACAGTGGGCACAGTGGCTTTGTCCCCAGCTTTCTCTCGAGACTTTCTCTCAGCACACAGCCAGGAATACTTCAGTTATCCATATGGGAACAGAAAGCCCATCCAGACATCCAGACATCAGTGGAGTCTGTGAGTCCATCCTCCTCCCCCACAGTGAGTCCATCCCCCTCCCCTGCACCCCCTAAATGTGTAAGGACAAACTGTTCACTCCACCAGTGCTACTGGGTGTATATGACTTCAGAGGTGGCCAGTGCCCCTTAGCTGCCTGTAGTTCTTTGCCTAGGATCAGGGCCCCATGAGATTTCCTCCTTCTGTGTTAGCTGCTATTCCGTCTATAGCTGCTGCCCCCCTTCAGGTCTTGTTTAGACAGCCATCCTTTTGAATTACCATGGGCCATTTCTCGGAGATGCACTCTCACAGGACACTCCCTGGTCCTTTGACTCTAACCGTCTGCCTGCTTCTTCCTAGGTGCTCCCTGAGCTTTGGGTATAAGAACTGAACTGCAGGTGTGTCAGCCAGGCCTGGGCACCTGTGGCCACTTCATCTCTGCGTTTGGGTCAGTTGTAGTGTCCTGTCATGGTCTCCATCTGTTGCAAAGAGAAGATTCTCTGATGAGGGGTGAGAGCTACACTTACCCGTGTTTGTAACAATGAACATTTATGAGGCAGTTAGAGATTCTGCTGGTCACGGGTTCTGCACTCAGATTCAAAGCAACCTCTCTACAGATCTGTGACCTCTCCCAGGTCTGTGACCTCACCAGCCCCGGGTGGTTAGGTAGGCTGCCAGCACTCAGTGCGATTCCCTTCTGCGGAGCGTGTCTTGAGTACATCTGGAGACCTGCTGGTGATCTCCTGTTCTTAGTAACCATCTAAAATGTGCTAAAACAGTCATGGTTTTGTATACCTGGGGAAGAGAAAATAACAGTATCCTTTGGGAGTCAGATAAGAATATCAGAGAACAGCTGAGCTCCTAAGGGGACAAATGGCTACAGTGACTCTGAAGCTTCAGGCAACAGGTCAGTGTCAGGGCGCCCAGCAAGCTCTATTCTTTATCAGGGTGTGAGGCTGGTTCCCCTCGACCAAAAGGAGCCATTTCCCTTATTACTGGCAGAAGGGACGAACGGTTGTCTGTGGTGCCTCTCAGCACACCAAAGCACATGCTGGTCTCCAGGCTCCCTTGGTATCACAAGAACCGGTTACACATTTCAGAGTTCATGCTTGCATCCTGGCCCTTCTCACTGTCTCTCTACCCTAAACGTCTCCCAATCACAGGCTCCCTCCTCCCAGCTTCTCAGTTTCCTTATAACCCTGCTATGTTGGCTCCGTCAGTTTCCCCTGTTTCTCCCACACTGTCCTCCGTCTGTCCATCGTTTCTCCCTCCTCCCTCTCCCCCCTCCCCCCTCCCCCCCCTCCCCCCCCTCCCCCTCCCCCTCCCCCTCCCCCTCCCCCTCCCTCCTCCTCCCTCCCTCTCCCATCCCTCCCCTCATTCCCTCTCCCCCCCCCCTCCCCTCACTCCTTTTCCCTCCCCCTCTCCCTTCTCCCTCTCCCCATCCCTTCTTCTCTCTCACCTTCCCCACCCCTCCTGCCCCAGCTCTTGCTTCTCTCATGGCCAGGTCCAGTCCACTGCTTTCTCTCTCTGATCCTAACTCTTCCAGATGCTTCTGTTTGTTCTCTCCCTCATATCTGCAATAAAAAAAAAACCTTCCCCTTAACCACGCCATGGAGCAGTCATACTGTCGGTTTATACAGTGAGATCAGTAATGCAGACGGATATGACTGTTTGAAGGGCAGCTCATCTGCTCTGGACATCTTGAGAGAGAGGTAATTCCAAGGCACGTGCGGAAGTCCGTCACAGGGAGGACCCACTTCATGAGGTGGGAGGGCCGCTCATGCGTTCTAGTTTTTCAACTGAAAAAAAAAAATTCAGACAGTATATTTTAATTAGATTTTCCCTCTCCCTTGCTGGAGATTACTACCAACCAGACTGCTTCTTGGTTAGGTGTGGGGGCCTGTGTCCGTGTGTCCCTCTTCCTCAGCACTGACACCCTGTCCATCTGATCTGTGCCAGTCCTCTGCATGCTGCCATAGTCTGAGTGTCCGTGCCAGGAGGGCACAGTTTCCCGTAGTCACCCATCACCTCTGGCTCCCACAATCTCACTGCCTCCTCTTCCACAGAGCTCCCGGAACCCTGAGGAGAGGGCGTTGATGAAGACATCCCACTTAGCACTGATTGTTCTAGAGTCTCGCTCTCCTCACACTGTGCTGTTGTGGGTCTCTGTGGTAGTTCCGTCTACCATACGGGGAAGCCTCTCTAACAATGGCTGAGTGAGGCACTGCTCCGTGTGTAGAGCAGAGCGTTGTCAGGAATCATTTTATTACCACGTTGCGTTAGCAGAACAATAGTGTTTGGTTTCTCCCGTCTCAGGTTTGGGGGTCACTTTATTGGTGTCAAGTGTGTGTTCCATCTTCCGGCCTGAGACTTAAATCCAATACAAAATTGATTGGTTAGGTCTACAGTGTTGGCCCCACTACTGCCCCATCGTGTCCTGCAGGCAGTTCACTCCTGTTGATCGCAGGCTTTGTAGCTGAGCGATGACCTTCCTCCTCTGGGTACCGTGAATGTTAGTTCATTGATTCTTAATTGTAAATGTCTACCATATATGGTCAAATATAGCACAGGCATCCCCTGGTCCCATGTCATCCCATGGGGAAGAGGAAGCAGCACTATTTGAAGACCCCAGAAAGGTTTTCACGAGGCAACTCCTTCAATTGTTTGCTGGGGAAGGATTCATCCAGGAGAAAAAATGTTCAGCATCCGAGTCCCTTGGTCTCAGTGATGAATATTTCTCGGTGCAAAGAAGAGTGGCACTCCGGTCTCATAGACCAGCTAGGTCTAGACCTGGACAAGAAGCATGCCACACATCAGTTAGACACTGAGCAGAAGCACTACTCACACCAGCTAGACACTGGACAGAAGCATGCCACACACCAGTTAGACATCAAGTAGAAGCACTGCTCACACCAGCTTCATTTTGCCGAGTATTTAACTCCCCAACTCTTGTCGTTCCATAACCCCTAGAAACCTTCTGGTCATGGTACAGAAGGTACGAGACAGGGTACAGTTGAACATTCGGGCTTCTATTACAGTAAGCCATCTTATTTCAGTGGGCTGTACAGGTCTCGAGCCTGTACCGGGTCCAGGTTAGTTCAGGCTAGCCCATGGGCATGCCATGAAGACAGTGAGTCCACAGATCAGATGGGCATCTCCTTTTAATCTCCAAGGGAGAGTTTTCCCCTCATATCACATCTCTCGATAAGATGACAAGCCTTCTAATCTCTCCCCGGTCAGCCCAAGTTGTTTCACGGTTATGCTCAGGGACGTCTCTTGTAATTGCCACCCACAGTTTTTCATGCTCCCAGCGATTCTGGAAACGAGAAAAATGTCAGGTCCGTCTGTGGTTCCTATGCAGAGCGACTGTCGTGAAGTGTGGATGCACGGCCCTTGGAAGATGCGCTGGGAGGTAAAGCAAGTAAGGCCGGCAACAGCAGCTCTCCTCCAGAGCCTCTTTCAGGACAGGCTACCCCGGGTACGTGCGTGCGCACTCCTGGAATAAAGCCTCGACTAGTAAGTGCTTGTGTCTGCGTTGGATTTTTCCTAATCAGCTCTATTCTAGAAACGGTAAGCCAGCTCCCTCTAACCAAGGAATGCTGGCTTAGGCTGTGGATTTAAAATAGTGGCTGATGTGGGAGCGACTGACTATGCAAGGACTTTAGAACAGAGAGCAGAGGTCTGGTCAGCACTGGCTCAATGAAGCAAAGAGAATTCTAACTCTCCAGAGTGTGCCTTGTTAGAGAAACCATCGGGACAGTGCCTACATTCTGGTACATTTCGTTCCAAGGGGAGACAGACATCCCACCCTCCTGCCCTGAGGACTGTGCACCTGCTCTAGGGACTGTGGCCTTTATATTTGAACATTGGGTGCCTGCAGAGTATATGGCATGGTGGCAATGGAAACTTCTGTAGTTGGAGGAGAGAAAGAAGGGAGGAGGAAGGAAGAAGAGAGGAGCAGAAGAGAGAGGAGGAGGGAGGGAGCGAAGGAAGGAGGAAGGAAGAAAAGATAGAAGGTACTGAGAAGGGCTGGAGAGATGGCTCAGGGGTTAAGAGCACTGACTGCTCTTCCAGAGGTCCTGAGTTCAATTCCCAGCAACCACATGGTGGCTCACAACCATCTGTAATGGGATCTGGTGCCCTCTTCTGGTGTGTCTGAAGACAGCTACAGTGCACTCATATAAATAAAAATTAATTAAAAAAGTTTAAAAAAAAGGTTAATTCTATTTAAAAATAAAGAAGGTACTGAGGAGTGGGAGGGAGGACTGGAGGGAGGGAGGGAAGAACACAGGGATGGAGAGCGAGGGGGAGAATGGATATAGCACGAAGGAAGAATAGGGAGGAGGGGGAGGGAAAGGGGAAGAGGAGGGAAGGAGGGAGGTCGTCTCTTTTCTGTGGATCTGATTAATACCATCTGGTGAACCTCTTTTTGTTAGGGGAATCTTTGAAAAGTAAGCAGGATGCCAGCTTACTGAATTTGAAGTGGGGGGGGGGAGAAGGTGAGAAGGAGACACTGTGCTTCAGGCAGAAGGGGCACAGAGAGCGCTCTCTGTAAATGGTTTTAGTTACTTTGGTGACCACGAGCGTCTTGTGAGAGTAATCTTCTCTTAATGGCAGGACAGTTACTCAGATTTATCACCCTCCGTGGTCTTGTTAAAAAGATCTAGAAGAATCCTATTTAAATGGATAGACCAATAGGAGCTTTTTTAACAGCGAGCACATTTTAATTAAGGCCAGAGCTCGAGATCGTGAGATCGGTGCCCCTGTGGTCGGTGGGACAACCGGGTTGAAAGACAGAGAGGGCAGTGAGCGTCAATGCCGCTGTGGGGAGGTGTATTCAGGCGAAGTGAACCACTGCGTGCTCTCTCATCCTTCGAGAGGGATCTTTGGACCCTCTCTCTGTGCTTGTTTACAGACTTGACTTTACACTGGGAAGTTCTGTTTCCTGCTGGATACAACCCAAGACAGAGGGTGAGCTCTGGGAACCCCGGGATAACACGAAGTAGCTTTATAGTGTTCTCAGCCTTGAACCGGACACAGAGCCCAGCACCAGAGAGGCTGCCCGGCGGGATTCGGAACTCTTCCGGCTTGGGTAATACAGAAAGAGCTGTTCCGGAACCTCCATGTGTCCAGCCTCCGTGGGAATTTCCTTAAAAGAAGGAATGTCAGTGAGTCCTCCAAACTAGCTGTAGAACGAGATCACTTAGCCGAGAAACACTGGACTCGTGTGTCCAGTCTGGAGTGCTCGTCGTCTGTGGCATTTACTTAAACAAATAACCAACAGCACCCAGGTGCATTCTGGGTGACAATGGCACACAGGAACTCGCTGTAGCTAAACCAGAAGTATGTTCCCATTACATCACACTACTGAGAGGGATGCAGGGGCAAGCCGGTGCGATGAGGGAGGAGGGACAGTTTGGCTTATGGGATATGCTCTGATTTTATGTCACCCTGGTGGTCAACAAATGTCATGTCAAGAACAGGTGAGCACTAAATGAATCTCTTCGTGTGATGACTATAACAAGACCGTACAATAGAACACAGTAAATATAACTCACGCTGATTAAGACTCTCTGGTATTTGCTTCCAACCGGAGCGCTTAACAAGAGAGTAAACAATACTTGGTCTCTTGTGATTGCTAATTAAAATGCAATAAATTATAGAATCAATTTAAATTCTGGATCAGCTCCTCGGTGGGTTCAATAAACCTCCCAAACTTTATTTTCCCCCTGGGGGTCCCTTTTCCATGAGGTGGGCTGTGTGTACTGGGCCTCTCTTTTGTTTGAGTTTTAATTGATCTGGCAGCTCCTCTCAGGAAAAATAACTAGGAACAGGCCACATCCAGGGTCCTGACTTATTTCCCAGTTCCAGCAATGCCAAGACTTGGATTGGCCACTTAATCAGCTAGGCCGAGTTTCTTGAATTCTTCTTCAGCACCAGCAAGAACAAAGGGCGTAGTCAGGCTTGGTGGTGCAGGCCTGGGATTTCAGCTACTCAGGAGGATGAGACAGGAAGATCACAAGTTCAGCAGCCGCCTGGGCTGCAGGGTGAGTTCAAGGCTATCCGTGGAAATCTACTGAGACAATGTTGCAAAATAAAACAATAAAAAGAGGATTTGGGATTGCCGCTGAATGATAGAGCCCTTGCCTAGCATGGTCTGGGCCCTAGGCCCAGTCCCTAGGACTGCAAAAACAAAACAAAAACAAAACAAAACAAAACGCCAGGTGTGGGAGGGTATGAGCAAAATACATTGTGTGAAATTCTCAAAGATAAAAGAAATAAAATTAAAACAAACAAACAAAAAGAAACAAGAGGAAAGTAATCTTGAGGTGGAATATCAGGAAGCTCCACAGGAAGGTGATGTTTTTGTGTATGTTTCGAAGGTATTTTACACAAGGAATAAAAACATTTTAAGAATGTTACTGTGAGAAGAGCAGTGTTACATCAACCAAATGTTGTTGGGCTCGTTCAAGTTGTCATGTGGAAGACAGAACAGCCTGATGCCCTGCAATCCTAGTCCCAGGCAGCGGGTAGCAGGGTCTGCAGGCCAGGATCCTGGGAGGATTGATTGCCGGTTCCCAGTGTGCACTGGTGAGGAGGTGAGTATGAGAGTGTGAGTGAGTGTAATGTGTGTGAATGTGTGTGCATGTGTGAGTGTGTGTGTATGAGTGTATATGTGTGTGCGTGTGTGTGCACATGTATGTGTTTGTGTATGTATGAGTGTGTGCGTGTGTGTTGTATGTGTGTGTATGAGTGTGTGTGCATGTATTTGTGCATGTGTGTGTTGTACTTGTGTGTATGTGTGTGTTTGTGAGCACATGAGCAGAATACAGTTCAGCCCAGCTTTCCCATTGAGCAGAGATAGAGACACAGATTCAGGGAAGAGCACCAACCATCCAGGTTAGACACGGAGATCCTGTGGAGCAACCAGTGTTGGAGACCAGCCTAATGGTGGCGTGGTTGTCCCAACACCTGGCCGCAGCAGAGCCCCAGGTATCACTTGGAAATATTTATGATGACATGAACACTTTGTTCAAATTGAAGAAACCTGCATAAAGATGAAGGAACGCTAACAGGAATAATTGATTTTATAATTTCTTATAAGTTGGGGGGATTCAGAAATTACCTTGGCACCTCTTCGTCTGTGCCTCTGTGTGTGTGTGTGTGTGCATGTGTGTGTGAGTGTGTGTAAGTGTGCATGTGTGTGTTGCACTTGTGTGGTGTATATGTGTGTGTGTGAATGTGTTTGAGTGTGTGTGTGTGCATGTGTGTGTTGTACTTATGTGGTGAGTATGTGTGCATGTGTGTGAATGGGTTTGAATGTGTGCGCATTGTGTGTGTGTTGTACTTGTGTGCTGTGTGTGTGTGTGTGTGTGAGTGTGCATATGAGTGTGTTGTACTTGTGTGGTGTGTATGTGTATGTGTGAGAGAGTGAGTGTGCATATGTGTGTGTTATACTTTGTATGCATGTGTGGGGTGTGTGCATGTGTGTGGAGTGTGTATGAATGTGTGGAGTGTGTGTGTGCATGTGTGCTTGTGCCGGGATGGTGGGAATGGAACATGAGGACTCACATGTGCCAAGCTCATACTCCAGCTGGGACTGAGCTATATCCTCTGCCCAGGCTGCCTTTGACCTTATTTAAATGAAACTACCCCAAACCCTGTGCCCTACGGTACCTCAAGTCAAATCCCCAGGCTTGTGTCCCCTGACTTCCCTCTCATTAGCTTCTCAGGCCTAGTACCCTTCCTCAGACGTGGATCAGAGCAGACTCAAGGCTGTTTGTCCTGTAGCAGAGACCGCGGCTGGGCCCTGTTCTGCTGGTGTATTCTTCAGAGGTTTGACTCTACTGTAGCACACACTGAAAACTTTAAATTGAAAACCTAGGGGCTAGAGAGATAGCTTAGTGCTTAAGAGCACTGGATGTTCTTCTAGAGAATCTGGGTTTGATTCCCAGCATCTGTAGCTCCAATTCCAGGGCATCTGACATCCTCTTCAGGCCTCTGTAGGAACGACACACAAGCAGGCAAAACACCATACAACAAAGTTAAAAAGTGAAAACATACATTATCTCTGTTTCTAAAAAGAGATGCCGACTGCTGCTGTGGTCAGTCACTCTAGCAATGACCATCTGCCAGGACTTCAGCAAAGAGCATACAAACGAGGAAAAGGACCCTGGAGACCAATCAGATGAGCTATCAGGCAGCCCCAGGGTCCTCAGAAATTATTCGCTTGGGTGTAGTATATAGACACTGACAGCTGACACACTGGTGGGTGCCTCAGCCCTTAGGTGTCTCTCTGCTGGAAATACCCAGTCATCTCAGGAAGCCATGTGGGTGGGCACTTCTGCACTTACAAAGGTGCTAATAGTTTAAGGTCATCCAGGTGGTGCATGGTGGCTTTTGGAGAGCAGCTTGGATCAGCAGGACTCCACAGCCCAGCCTGGTCTCACCAGTCAGCATCTACTTCCCTCAGGTTAGCAGTGAGATTTGTAGGTCAATACAGGACAGCCAGCAGGAAAGAGAAATGCTAATCGAGGGAGATGCTGAGTCAGCGGAGCTCTGCAAGCCCTGTCTGAGGAGGGTCTGGTAACATTAAGACCTTTTCACAGCGGAAAACAGGCTCCTTCAGGAGCGCAGTGTTATTAGAAAGGCTTGCAAGCAAACGGCTGCAACCCGTGTTTTAACAAAGATACAATGTATCTATAAGATTCACTTTTTGACCAGTTAGATAAACAAGGTACCACTGTGAGGTGCGTGCTTTTGTTTAAGGGCATAGTGAGCTTTTAAAGGTGTTTAGTGTAAAATTCTGAAGGTGAATAGTGGAGCAATTCCTGTACTTCATATGATGAACCAAGAGGTTTTGAGGCAGCTCAATCCTTTCTTCCACATAGGCCAGCAGCTTTCTCACAGACAGTCCCTTCGCACTTGACAGTTTGAGCACACCGAGCTAATGGCGCTGTTACCGAGCTAATGCTGCTGTTGCCTTGATAGGGTCTTTGGCCAGGGCCAGCGTTGTTACCAGGTTCTTTCTGGCAACTCATGATCAGCATGGTTTGGTTAACAGCATACTGCAGAAGGTAGAAGGGTTCATGGGTGGTGCTCAGATGGGTGATGTCCCAGTGTCTGAGTCCCCTATGTCTAATAGTTGGCTCTGACTGCAAGCTGAGGTAGTAGAAGAACATCTGATTGGCTGGAGAGGTCATAGCCTTTTCCTTCCAAGGACAGAAGCAGTCATTCTTCCTTTGAATTCTACTGTGCAAAGTGCCCCCTTCCCAACACAGTGGAATTCTTTCCTAATAAAACTTATACTGGGGCAGACTGAGTATATGGGACGTAATTTTTAATATGCAGTGGCCTGGAATCCGACGGATCCTGGCAGACTGGGTGCCCGCCCCTGTCCTACAGCATGGCTGACAGCCACCTCACCGATTCTCCTGTCTGTTCCAGTCAGTGCAAGGTTAGACAAATACATTCCCACCAGCACAAAACAGCAACCTTCCAAAATGTATGTCAGCGGTGTATTTACAGCCAAATCCAGGCGGAGCCTGCGTCTCGCACGCTGCTCCCATTAGTGAGACGGATGTCAGCATCTATAAGCTATTTTTTTGTTCCTGCTTATCAAATCTTTCAAAAAATTGATAACTAGTCTTTATAGATTGTGAAAGTCAGATATAACTCTGAATGCATTACTGTACAGGACCCCAAGGGGTAAACTTATCACCTGAAAACCATTTTACATGGACGATTTGACTTTCATGCGGAGTGTCATAATGCACCCTGGATGGAAATCGAAAATAAAATATCTGACTCAACCCTCCTTGGTGGGATTTATGATTCCCCAGTACTATAATTTTCAAAAATTGTATCCTTAAGCTACAAGACTTGATATATTATTAACTGCTTGAATTGAAGAAGCTCTCCAATAGGCCTGCGTGCTGTCTAGAGGCCCGGATTAATTTCTAAGGAGCGACAAGCTTATCTCAAAAGTGTTTCTCCGCCATCTAAACTGCCTGCTCCGTCTTCTCTCCGGAACAGAATGGAGGCTCGTGCCATCTCCGGTGGCTCCGGGACACACGGCAGTTAGCAAAGCTCTTTCAGGGGACGATGGCTATTGACCAGCTGGGAAAGTGGCTGTGATCAGTCACACCCCAGAGAGACTGGCTTCCGTTAGGGATGTTTACCTTCCCTTTGTCAGCAGGTCCTGGGTTCCATTGCGGGCCGGTGGGACCCACGGAACCAGGGAGGGAGGAGAATCGTTTCGTTTTAATCATCTTTTAGCATCATTATTTATCGTGTGTGCGTGTGCCCCTGTACAAGGGGGCTGGAAGCCATCCTCCAGTGGATGGCTTTATTTTTTTTCAGGCAGGGTCTCTCATTAGGACCTGGGGATCGTGTGCTGGGTTAGGCTGCACAACCCGCGTGTGCCGTGGACCTTCCCGTCTCCGCTTCTGACTCTTAGCACTGGGATAAGCCGCTCACCGCCTGGCCCAGTCTTTCCCATTGGGAGCTTGAGTTCGCAAGCAGCACAGGAGCAGCCTCTCCGAGCCCCCCCCCTGTTCCAGCCCTGTTAACATAATTTTCACCATGTTTCCTGGGAGGACTCTCCTTGAGTACCTACTTTCCCCACCCCTTCTTTGCATCCCAAAAAGCCCACACTTGCAGAATTAGCAATGGCCGGGCGGGTGGAAAGATCCACTTGACCGCCAATCAAAGGCACTCTGCTCATTCCTAAAAGATCGTCCCCCTTCACCTGCAGCAAATTTGAGTTAAAAATATGTTCTTTTAGGAGCACATTTAAATGGCTCACAGAGGCATTGTGGCTATGCCAGGGATGGTGTCGAGAAATACTTCTTTTTCTTTCTTGTTTTTGTAAGATTTGTTTGTTTATGCATTGTGTGCACAATATTCTGCCTGCCTGTATGCCTGCAGCCCAGAAGAGGGCACCAGATCTCAGTACAGATGGCTGTGAGCCACTGAATGGTTGCTGGAAATTGATCTTAGGACCTCTGGAAGAGCAGCCAGCGCTTTTAACCACCTCTCCAGCCCCAGAAAGACAGCTTCTAAGGCACAAAATACAGTGCCCCAAAGCACACCGCGGTAGAAAGCAATGTGTCCCATGTCCCCAGGCACCTGCAGAATGTGGCCCTGTTTAGAATCAGTCACCGCACCAGGAAACAGGTGACAAGACATCAAATTAGCCACTGCCAGTTGTGAAGGCAAGGATTGTTTCTCAACTACTGATTGCAGATGTAGTCTGTGCACAGATGCATATAGTCGTATTATAAACAGATTATATATACTTTAGGCTAACAATGCCTAGGTTCGCCCTCCTTTCTTTCTTTCTTCCTCTGTGTAGCCCTGACTGCCTTGGAACTCACTCAGTAGACTAGGCTGGCCTTGAACTCAGAGATCTCCCTGCCTCTGCCTCCCGAGTGCTGGGGTTAAAGGCGTGAGCCACCACCCCACTTACAGTTTTCAGCCTTTATTAAACTTAAGTCAGCAGTGCATTGCAGGGACCACGTTAACAGAATATATAGAGTATCTTGGTCAATGCTTGCAGGCTGTTCTTCCTGAGTTGCCATGGTAATTCTCAAAACTTCCCTCTGAAACATTTGCATTTCTGAATTGTCCCTTTTCCAAATCATCAGCCCTTTAATTCTTTTAAAAGGTGTGTGCCTGCCCAGGACTTTATTGACCCAGTGAAAGTGAGCCCACCATTTAAAGACATTGGGGATTAGTTATCTGAGTTTTTAAATTAATAATTGAATAACCAAACGTTTAATCAACATCACAGACTCTCTTACTTCGAGGACTTCAAGACACCAATTTTCTTCAGAGAAAATCTGAAGCTATCACAAGTGGATATCACTTTATTTTCGGTCTAGATTTAAAATATTTCTATTCATTCTTCAAGAATTCCAGAGGCTGTATTTTAAGTATATTCACCCCAACTCCTCACCTTCACCCCTCTTGGAGTCCTATCTGTGTTCTCCCAGGTGGGGCTATCCACCGGAGCAGGACCTTCCAGGAGCTGCAGTCTTAAATACAACTGACTCAGTTTCCCTGGAAGCCATCAACTGTCCAGAGCTCTTCAGCTAGGGTGGGGTCATGAACTCCACCTCACTCTGTGAGAAGAGCATCGACTGCTTTGATCTTGTAAGATAGCTAAGCTGCTGAGGTCCTGAGTCAGCTGCCCTGTCAGGTCAGGTCTGGAAGACACTGTGTCACTGCCGTCCCCTCTGACTGCTGGCTCTTACAATGTACCCACCCCCCTCTTCTGAGACACTGCCTGAGCCTTGCAAGGGGTTGTGACATAGATGCCCATTCACGACGAAGGACTCTGCTCACTTCTCTGCACTCAGACCATCTGTGAGTTTCTGCCTTAACCGCTATCGATGCGCAAAGGAACTTCTCTGTGGTAGTTCCACTAATCTATGGGTAGAGAGATGTGAGTTTAGAGGACATAATTTGATACTAAGCCCAGTTAGCAAAATAATAGAATTGGTTCACCCCTGGGCCTCAACCATGAGCTCCTCAACCATGGCTTCTTGCCTAGATTTTCTACACTAGAAATATTTCCTCCTGTGGAGTGGGCCTTCAGTCCCATAGCTCCAGAAAGTGGTTGGTTGCCCCCATAATATTCATGCCACTATCACTGTATCTGCGGGCATATTTGACCTTGCTGGCCATTATTGTAATTCAAAGAATTCAAAGCTGGATAATGACTTTCTCCCCCAGAAGCCTGAGCAACACCTTCCAGTACTATGAAAGCTAGCCAGCAGGGAGGAGGATCCTGACCAATGCTGACGTGATTTCTCTGTGTCCCATGGTTGGCGTGTGTGGTGTCTCCAGCATTAGAGTCACTCTCATGCTCTGCTAGGCAATTGAGAGCAAGGCAGGCAGTAGCCTGTGCTGTCTTGGGGTTTTGGGAAGTAGCTATTCTCAGGACCCCCTTCTCCATCAGAGAGTTGTGGTCTGTCTGGCAGTTTGGGCATGACCCAAGCATTATCACATTTTCCTGATGGCGCGACAGAAAGAATTTGTAAATCATCTTAGTTAGATAGTTCATGAGCCTACTACCAACTTGTCTGATGCAGCGTGGAGATTTAGGGCATTTTCAGGATAGTAGCTACTTTCTCTAAGCTGTGTATGGGTTGGGTTTGGGGCATAATGTGGGGAGAGAAAAGTTGCCTCAGTAGTTGACAGCTGCCACAGGGGCAGGGCCAGGAACAACTGGAGTTCCCAAGCCACACTGTTTCCCTCTTGTTCCTTGAGTCAGCTTGATTGAAGTTTTGTGATAGGAAACTATGGATTGGGGAGCATAGCTCAGATAGTAGGTTCTACCTTGCAAGCCAGAAGACCTAAATTTATGTCAGTCCATCTACTGCAGGGGTAACTTAAAATTTAAAAGCCAGAGCTGAGAGATGGCTCAGTGGTTAGGAGCACTGACTGCTCTTCCAGAGGTCCTGAGTTCAAATCCCAGCAACCACATGGTGGCTCACAACCATCTGTAATGGGATCCATGCCCTCTCCTGTGTGTCTGAAGACAGAGACAGTGTGCTCACATACATAAAATAAATAAGATCTTTTTTAAAAAATGTTAAAAGCCAGGAGTACCTCTGCTCGCGGCATCCCCATTGTCTGTAGCTCTTTGTCTACAGTAAGAGTCCCGGGAGGTTTCCCCCTCACCTGTTGGCTCATCTGTTGCTGCTGCCCGTGTTCAGGTTGTTTTTAGATAACCGTGCTGCTGAGGTATCACAGGTGAAACTTCCCTGTCCCTTCTAGGAGACGCAATTTTACAGAAGATTTCCTGGGCCTCTGGCTCCAAGTCTTTCTTGTCTTTTTCCAAAATGTTCTCTCAACACTCGGTGTAGGAGTTGTGCTGCTGATATATCCACTGGGGCTGGGCACCCACGAGCAGCTGCTCTCCAGAGTTTGGCCAATTGTGGTTCTATGTAGCAGTCTAGTACAAAGAGAAGCTTCTTCGGTAAGGGTTGGTAGCTACACTTAACTATGGATAAGTAAGAATGTGAATAGGGATAAGTATGTGAGTGGGGACAAGTAAGTATGTGAACAGGGATAAGTATGTGACTAGGATAAGCATGTGAGTAGGGACAAGTAAGCATGTGTGGGGAGTAAGCATGTGAATAGGGATGTGTGTGAATGGGGATAAGTATATGAATAGGGATGAGTAAGCATGTGAGTAGGGATAAGTAAGTATGTGAGTAGGGATAAGTAAGCATGTGAATAGGGATAAGTATGTGAGTAGGGATGAGTAAGCATGTGAATAGGGATGAGTAAGCATGTGAGTAGAGATAAGTAAGCATGTGAATAGGGATAAGTAAGTATGTGGATAGGGATGTGTGTGAATGGGGATAAGTATGTGAGTAGGGATGAGTAAGCATGTGAATAGGGATGAGTAAGCATGTGAATAGGGATGTGTGTGAATGGGGATAAGTATGTGAGTAGGGATGAGTAAGCATGTGAATAGGGATGTGTGTGAATGGGGATAAATATGTGAGTAGGGATGAGTAAGCATGTGAATAGGGATGTGTGAATGGGGGATTAGGTATGTGAGTAGAGATAAGTAACATTTGAGCAGGATAAGTATGGAGTAAGGATACATAAGTATAAGGTCAGGGGATAAGTAAGCATGTGAGCAGGATAAGTGTGGAGTGCAGTTAGGAATCAGCAATTTAGTAAAGGGTCGGTAGGAAGGGTCCTCCAAGATCCTGCTCTGGGTAATTGGCTCTGTTTAAAGTACCAGGCATAGCTTCCCTCTGTTGAGCAGACCTCAAGTCTGGCTGGACCCACTGGGCTGGTTACCAGGAAGACTTGAGGCTACTGTCGCACCATCAGGGGACACATTGCCATCTGATCTTGCCTGGTGCAGAGGCTTCACAGACTGGCAGTACTGCCGCTGCCTCAGCTCCTGGTTAGCCTGGGGTGGATTACAGATTGTGGTGGATTCCCAGAACTGGTCCTAGAAAAGCCAGTTCCTGATTAGAAGGCTTTCACGTCAGATGCAGCTCATATCCCCTGAGTAGTAGGTCTCCAAATGCATATGGTGTCTTCAGCAATGGGGGCTTCCAATCTCTGAGGGCAACCAGGGACAAGCAATAGCCTTTATTGTTTCTGGAAGTCTAGTATTTCTCCCACAGAGAGTCCCTAAATTAGTGATTCAATGCCAAGTGGTCAGCCCTGGAAATCATGCACATTTACACTGAATGGACTCAGCTGGTTGTATTTATAAAGATTCATGCACTGTATTACATATAACGGTTAGGGATGAGGAGTCCAGGCATTTGGGGAAGGAATAAAGGCAGGCATGGGGAGGAAGAAGAAAAGGAATGGAGGAAATGATCAAATTATATTTTTAATTTGCAACAACAACAGCAAAAAAACAGGAATGAAGGCTCACTGGAGATGCTAACGGAGGACCCCTGGGCCTAGTGGCCATCCAGCCTAGCCCTATTTGGTAAGTTCTAGGCTAGTTAGAAGCCTGTCTTTCAAATTTAAAAGTACTGGAGAGATGGTTTAGCTTAGCGTTAAGAGCACCGCCTGCTCTGCCAGAGGACCAGGGTTCAATTCCCAGCAACGCACGGCAGCCTCACAGCTGTCTGCAATTGCAGTCCAGGGGCTCTGACTCCCACACAGACACGCATGCAGGAGACCCACCAGTGCACACACAAATAAATACAATCCTTTAAACAAGGAAATGGTGGCTCATAGGGAATGGCACGCGATGCCCTTTGGTCCCATGTATGTACACACGCCTGCGCGTGCGCACATATGTGTAAAGAATAAGAAAAAAATAAAACTTCCTTGGGATTGAAGGACGGCCATTCCTGCTGCTGACAGACTATTTGAAGGAGGTCTCTGGGTTACACCCTCCGTCACAGGAAGAAACCAAGTTTGAGTCAGTAACTTTGGCTTATCACAGCCTGTAGCCATTTGTAGAGCATTTAGCTTATTGACCTAAATGTTCTCATCTTGAAAGAAAAGTAGCTTAATTAATTCACAAAAAATCCCCATTTCATAGAAGATAAACCTAATAACCAAACAGAAATGTGTGATAAGTTCAGCCATCAGCATGCAGCAGCCTTAAAAAAAAATTACAGCGTCTGACCTTGTCGTGTGAATCTATCAAAAGATTCCATTGTCGACATGTATATTTTTTGATATTCTTCTCTGAGACGAAATCATGTCATTTATATGCAAATGGCCGTAGCCTCTGCAGCTGTTAGGAGTCCCAGTTGACTGAGGGACTTATTTGCAATTAAAGCCTCATAAATAGGTTTTGCTTCTAAGTGGGTGGGGGGCAGGAGCCTGGTAGCCTTTACAGTGACAAGCTCTCCTTTCTTTTGAAAGCAGACGGCTGCCCCTAACAGGATGCTTCTCAGTTGCCAAGAAACAAGAGCATCATGCAGCCTCCCCTTCCCGCCTCCCTCCACGGATGGCAGATGCTTATCTTAGGCAGAGAAGAGGTAAAATGGAGTCCACCTCCCATGACCAGTCTGCTGTCCAAGCCTCCCAGGAGGGTTGGAGGAGTCCAGTTGGGAAGCCGGGCTGGAGGCAAGGGCAGGAGTCTGGTTGGGTAGAAGAGCCAAGGGGCAGAAACTGGTTGGGTAGAAGAGCCAAGGGACAGGGGGTCTGTTGGGTAGAAGAGCCAAGGGCAGGGGTCTGGCTGGGTAGAAGAGCCATAGGGGATCTGGTTGGGTAGGAAGAGCCAAGGCGGGGGTCTGGCTGGTAGAAGACTCTGCCCTCAGGAGCAGAGTTTCTCCCCTGAAATGGGCTGTGAAACTGCTCAGTGGGGTACTGTTTACTTGATTGTCCAAGCAAACAGTGTGCAATGCTCAGCTTGTAGGTTCCTCCTTTCCTGTCCTTCTCACTTGTAGGCACAGGAGATTGAACCCAGGGGCCTATGCGGGGAAAACCAACACTCTCTTATTTGACTCACACCAGTCCCACCCCACCCCAAATACAACCAAAGAAAGAAGAAATGATTCTAGGACTTGGCATGCACAGGACCATCACCAGTTTCCGTTTAAAAATAAAATGGGAAAAAGATTATAGGCCATTGTCTTCCCCTGTTAAGGGATACAGCAACTTGAGATGCCCATATACCATCGACCGATTGGACGTTGTGGTCGATTCCTTTCTATTTTTAATGCCGACTGCTTGATTTGGTGGTAGTGCCAATTCGAACCTTGTCCAGGTAGCAGGCTGTTTCTGAAGCTTCACTTCTGGTGTGTGTGAAGTAGAGATGGCTGCCAGGCCCTGACAAACGTGGATGATCACTATGAAGACATTGGTTAACAATATCATTACATTGTCACGGGAGACAAACAGCCTATCGCGTCGACCTGATCAGTGTTATAATTGCAAAAAGCACAAAAAGGATCCAGGCAACGCATTAATCTGAGAACAAAGTCAGTCTCTCTCTCTCTCTCTCTCCCTCTCTCTCCCTCTCCTCCCTCCCTCCCTTTTCCCTTCCCCTCCCTTCCCCCTACCCCTCCACCCCCTCTCTCCTTCTCTTCCTCTCCTCTTAAGGGAACTTAGAAGAGAAATCTGCCTGGCTCAGTGTCAGGGGAGGGATCCCAGGGCATTCTTGTCCTGTGTCTCCTAATCTTTTTGAAAACAGATTCACCTGCCCTGCCTTTTTTCACGATGGGTACTTGTCTTGGGGTTTTCTGCTGGCAGTGGAACACCATGAACAAAGAGCGAGCTGAGAGAAAGGGTTAATCTGGCTCAAACCCTCCACATTGTAGCTCATCACTGAAGGAAACCAGGACAGGAACTCACACAGGGCAGGAACCTGGAGGCAGAGCTGATGCAGAGGCCATGGAGGGGTGCTGCTCCTGGCTTGCTCAGCTTTTTCTCTCTTAGAACCCAGGACCAGAGGGCGCCTCGCCAGTTACTAATTAAGAAAATGCCCCACAACTGGATCTTATGGAGGCATTTTCTCAATTAAGGTTCCCTGCTTTCAGAGGACTCTAGCTAGTGTCACTTTGACACAAAACTAGCTAGGACAAGTGTGAAGTATCTAACAGACCTAAAACACCAAGTCTCTGATAACAGTACCCCACATCCTCCTGTTTTCAATTATGTACCTACAAACCACGGAGGCGTGGATAGATACCCAGGGAGTAGAGTTACAGGTGGTCATGAGCCACCATGTTGGTCCTGGGAATTGAATCCAGATCCTCTGGAAGAGCTCTTAACTGTTGAGCCATCTCTCTAGACCTCATCCTATTTTTAGCCTGTGTGCCTGTATTGGTGCTTGTCCCCTGCCCAGGTGTGTGTGTGTGTGTGTGTGTGTGTGTGTGCACGACGGTGCATTGGTCAGACCTCTGGGTAAGTGTGTGAGGAGAGTGGGGAGGCCAAGATTGGTCAGAGGATAGCCTCAGTGTGTGTATGTGTATGTGACCATGGTTCAGAGGGCAGTTTGGCGCTGGTGTTCCAATTTTGTTTTGATAGTTTCGTTGCTGTTGTATACAGCAGACTAGCAGGCCACAACCAAACTCCCAGGATCTTCTGTTTCCACCATCTCACCACACAGGTGTTGGGAATTGATGTGGTACCACATCCCCTTCATGATGGCTCTGATCTGAATCAGGTTTAGGACAATGAGTACATTACCCACTTAGCCTCATCATTCAATTTCACCCACTTGCATGAAGTTATTCTGCTATATCATCATCACCATCACTATCATCATCATCACCACCACCACCATCATCATCATCACCATCACTAACATCACCACCATCACCATCATCATCATCCTCACAAAATATACTTGGTATGTTGATTTCCATCAGGGGAGGCATAAAATAGACATCTTGCCACCCTAATATAGGTGCTGAATAAGATTCTGCCCCAGTGTAGCTTGATGATCCTGGAGGAGCCTGGGATGACCTAGGGACAGCCCTAGCAATTAGTCCTTGGTACTGATCTCAGGTACCCCCCACAGCGATTCCACTGGGGCGTCCCTCCCCAGCAATCTGCTTGTCGGGTCCTGGGACCTTTCTGTTTCCTGAGCCCCAAAGCTTTTTGGGTCCCTGAATTTGTTAGCCTCCCTCTTCCCTTCCAGAAGCTTTGTTTCAATTCCACAACACAGAGCATGAATGTATGGATGTTAGCCAATTGGCCTTTAAAGAGGGTTTCTATAACTAAAAGGCAACTTAAAGAAAGGTTTCTATCTTAGAACTTCCCTTTCAGGTCAAAAACGCCATCGATGAGGGAAGTCAGGGCAGGAACCTGAGGGCAGGAAATGAGAACGGAGGCCATGGAGGAATGCTCCTTCCTGCTACTTGTTTCCAGCCTGATTTTCTATAGCACCCAGAATTGCCAGCCCAGGGTTGGCACCACCTGGAGTGACCTGGAGCCTCCTGCATCAATCGAAGAAAACAGCACAGGCTTGTCAACAGGCCAATCTGAAGGGACATTTTCTCAACTGCAGTTTCTCCTCCGAAATGACTTAGGCTTTGTAAAGTAAGCCAAAGCATGGCCACTCTAGGCTGCATAGAAGGAGAACATTAAACATTTGCATCATTAACAGCTGTGTCCAGAGCCTTTCTCCTGTAAGGCGGCCAAACTGTATTTATAGGGCAGCAGCTTCCTCTGACCCTGTCCATTCCCAATGAAGGTCTGCTTTCTGTCTCAGCTTAATCTGCATTCTCGCAAATACAGGCCTACAGGGAGTTGAATCACAGGTGTTTGTCCTTTTGTGATGGTTTTATTGCTCAAACGTACACCGCATGGTTCATCCATATTGTAAATGTGTTAAAAAATATCCTTCCATGTAAAAACAGCATTGCTCGTGTGTGCACGCACACCACCTCTCTGTTGTCTACGGAGGATGCTTGAGTGCGTCCATACACACTCTGTATCCACCATCTACGGAAGATGCCTGAGCCACTTCCTCCTCCTGAGAGCATGGCCATGTCAAGACTGCATCGCTCTCCTGCAGACATATGCAGAAGTGGAGTTTCTGGGATCTCTGGTAATTCTATGTTCAGTTTTCCTGAGGAACTAGCACATCCCTATGGCACTGCTGTTTTAAGTTCCCGTTCACGGATCACAAAATTTCCAGTTTCTCCCAGACACACATGGCAACTCATGCCTTTTAATCCCAGTTCTGGTGGAGGTTGAGACAGGAGGATTGCCTTGAGTCCAGGTCAGCCTCAGAATGAGACTTGTCTCAAAAATAATAACAACAACAAAACAACACTTACGATTTTGTATTCTTGCCAATATGCATCTTGTGTGTACATGTATGTGCATCCATGTGTTCAGAGTGTGTGTGTGTGTGTGTGTGTGCATGCTGTATGTGCTTGGCCACATACATGTACAATAAAACCTCCTCAAAACATACCCAGGGTGACCAAGTTCTCTTTTCTCATTCATCCATGATTTAATCATACACTCAACACAAACTCTTGTGAAAATGTACGAGACCTGCTTAGAAGTTTTATATTGTGTGGCACTTGGGGTTCAGATCCCAAAGGTTCTAATTCAATCCCTCATCTCTCTCTGTGTGCCTGCCTGCCTGCCTGTTGAATCTTTCTTTCTCCTCCTGACCTCTCTCCTCGTTCCTTCTTTTCTCCTGCTATAGGGTCTCATTATGTACCAGGGCTGGCCTTGAACTTCCGATCTTCCTACCTCAGGCTCCTGAGTGCTGAGATTAATACACACATCATTGGTATATGCTGGCCCCTGTATGGGTATGGCACCTGAATGTAGCTCATGAAGCCAGAGACATTGAACCTTTGGGGAAGGGGCATTTGGTGGGCTCTGGCATGTGAGAGTTCCCTGACCCTGCTCACTGAACGTGTTAGCTTCCAGCCTTCCAAAGCTCTGTCTTTTTGGTTACCATCACCTTTTGCCTGAGGGTTTGTAGTTCGTGAATCTCAGGACTTCCACCTGTAATTCTAGAATTCGAATCTTTTTATTTTATGGAGATACCTGCAATACCTGAGACACTGAAGCCTGAGAGGTTCCTCAGAAGCGATGGAGCAAAGTTACTCTCCATCAGCCACCAGATTCCTTCCTACTATCCGGCATTTTCAAATATATTTAATGAAAGAAGAAGTCTTCCTTAACTTTTTGTCCCAAGTGATGGCAGCTAAGATCTGGCAGCCATGATTACGCTCTTCCCTATGGTCTTCATACTGGTGCTTGGGAAGACCTGTTCCCTGTGGCAGCTCACCAAAATTGCTGGATGAGTCCACCTACCCAGCCTTAGCTCCAAACCCAGTAGTGACTGATGCGCCTAGATGCTGCTCACCTGCCCTGTATGCTGAACATGGTGTTCCACTTCTGACCTTGGCCTCCTCAAGACTGAGACTGTCCCTGAGAGTTGTTCCAACGTCAGGGCACAGGGCAGCAAATACCAGCTGCCTCTACATTCACTCCCTTGAAGCTGAACAACAATAGCTACTAATGCTGAGACTCCCATGCCTCTGTTGTAGCCTCATGAGTTTTAGTGGCCTGGCGCTGTCGCTCCTCCTGCCTGCTCACTGTCCAGAGCTGAGGAATACAGAACCACTGAGGCTTGACTGAGTGAATTCTTGCTCTCAGATTCGAGAATAAAAGGACTCCGCCAGCCAATTGAAACAGTAGGGTCCAATATTACCAGCCCTAGTCATTTTCAGTTAAAATTTAATGGAGAAGGCGCCAGAGAAGCCAAAGCAGAGATTCGCCTCGGTGTACCTGATCAGATTACCAAGAGAATTGAATAGTCGAGGCTTGGCTTTCTCTCATGCGTTGACTCTTCTGCAGGGTTATCAGAAAGAGTGTGTTAGTGAGACACCTATGTGGTTACTTCCCCTGTTGAAATGGTACGTATCCTCAGAGAATTAGTTTCTGCATTCTTTTTATCCACTTGAGTCTCCAGCAGGAAATAATCCAAGGTCATAACATTCATGTGAGAAACGGACCAAATTACTAAATTCATGGTGTTCACTCTAAACAGCTCCTTGAGCTTTTTCTTTTTTTATTCTTCCTTTCTTTGGGTTATTTATGCATTGTTCTGGAGCCACTGACCCACATTAAGTAATAGCTATTAGTCTACAGAGCAATCACCATTCTGATGGACAGTACTGTCCTCTCTGACACAGATGCAGTGAGTAACTCCTGAACTCACCGTGGTCGGCCTGTCTCGAAGCCAGGTGAGTCCCCCCGCTCAAGTCTCTCCTGAGGCCACCAAAGTCAGGTTGGTGGGGGGGCATGGCTGAAATTAGCAGGTAAGGAGAACAAGCAGGCCTGAGAGCAGGTGAGGTGGAGCCAGGGGTGTGAGGCATGCCAGCCTGGGGCAAGCATACACAGGCATGCTAATAGCACCACAGAGGGAGATTTGTTCCTGGAAGCACAGAAGCAAAGAACATGGTAGTAGTGTGGGGTCACAGAAAAGTGAAGCTAAGAGCTATAAGAGAGAGATGGTTTTTAGAGAGGAGGAGTAGAGAGAGATAGATGGAGAGAGAGAGAGAGAGAGAGAGAGAGAGAGAGACAGATTGATTCAGTATGGATGAACCCCAAAGCTTTTTCCACCCTGAAAGTGACACACTTCCTCTCACAAGGCTACAGCTCCCAAACCTTCTTAACTTTTTCAAACAGCCTCCCTTCCTGATGACCAGCACTTTCAAATATAGAACCTATTAAAGCTTATCTTTTATTCAGACCTCACCAGCACCTACAAAAAAAAAAAAAAAAAAGCAATGTATTTGCGCAAACAAAAAAATAAAGTTGTATTTATAACAATGTTCACAACATCACTGGATATATAAAACCCGAGATAATTAAACAGGTCACTAGGATGGTCATTGAGTAAATTTGCACACCTGTCAAAAGCATTTCTCAATGGATATGATTACATATATACAAATACATTCATACTGTATTAAATAGCATTGAAAATGTTTATATCACTTTCAATAATGTGTCTTGTGTGTGCAATCAGGTGTGTGTATCTTGGATGAAGCAGCAATCATCAAGTCTCTGGGACTGTGCTACTTTTAGCTCCTTGTTCATTTCTGTATTACCTGAACATTCTTTCATCTGTTTTCTCCCTATCTAGAAAAATTGTTCATATCACACTCCTCCCCAAACATCCACATGATGAGTTGATCACATCTAATGTGAATGCTACAGTGGTTTGTTCAAGGTTTGTTTAGGCAAGGACCCCATGTCTTGAGCCCTAGCCCTTCTGCCACTTAGATTGTTTTGCCCAGAAGCAACAGACCTAAAGGATGATACTGAAACTATACAAAAAATACCCTTCTTCCCTAAAGCTGCTTTTCTTAGTGGAAAACAAATCTAACAAAACAAACAAAACTACAAAACAAAAACAACAAAAAAAACCCCAAAACAACAACAGTCAACAAAACCCAAAATAAACAAAAAACAAACAAAAAGCTAAACAAAACAAAAACCCTTTATCAGTAGTAGGTGGAAAATGGAAGTACCCTCTATTTAGATCTGTCTTTTGATGGATCCTGAGGCAACATTTCCAAAGACAAAGTTATTCTGAAAGGTGAAGTACTGAAATGAACTTATAGTGTGTTCTGCTGTATATAAAAAATGAAATGAAATATACTTAAAATAAAGGGAATCTGTTGACATTATAATGCAAACAAAAATTAAGGAAAATTCTAAAGAATAGGAAACGGTTGATAGATGCAGGAAATGAACAGATAGGGAAGTAATAAACCAATTAAAAACCCCAAAGTTTATATATTAAAGTTCAATTTTAAATTGTAAGAATGAATAATAACTGCCAATCCTTTTCTTTTAAAGTTGAATTTTATTAGATAAAGTTAGAAGTTCAGAGGATTCTTATTCAGTCATACTTTTTATAATAGCTGTCACATAGTAAGGTTTGTGTTTAACTTTCAACCTTTCCTTCAAGACACCTAGACTAGATGAGAGGCCTGTGCTTCTAGGCCACTGGTTCTACTGTGAGAAGGTGGTGTAGGAGCTTGTCTAAGCTCATGTTGTTGAAGTAAATGGCAGTGTGTATGGAAGCTGCCTTTTCCTTCCTGCTTACATAGCTCAGGAGGTGGGATGGCATAGGCTTTGGCACATGACACCCCTCCCCACCCCATCCCCCTGTTTCTCTTGGCCCTCCCTCAGAGTAAAGTTTTATTGCCAGGTTTCCAGGCAAGATATTCCTGTGTAAATGCCTCACACAGTGCCTGGCCACCTTTGTTGGGACTCTTGGGACCCTGTGGTGGAAGGAAAGACTCGACTTCTGCAGTATCGCTGTCCCTCTGGATCTGGGTACAGGTGTCCTGTTTCTCACACAGACTACACCATCAGTGCTGTTTTACACACAGAAACATTGTATTTCGTTGCTCAAGTCTCCGGACCCTATCTCACATGTTGAGAAACAACCTCTGTCAATTCAACGCTCCCAGCCTCCGCTACACTTTGCCTCCATGACATGATCCAGACATTTTAAAACATTGAAATACTGACACCAGGAATCCTAAAGACTACAATTCTCTTCATAGTAAGGAATGGCTATCCAAGGTAGAAAGCTGGCTTCAGAGATGGATTTTCTTCGGTCATCTCTCTTGTATGTGACAGAAAGTCTCATTTGTCTGCACCATGCCCATTTCAGCTGGATGAAACCCTGGGACTTCTTAAGTAAGTTACTGTAATATTTTGCCTGAAGAGCCAGCGAAGGTGTGTTATCAGGGTCTTGGCACAGTTCCTGGGAAGCAAGCTCTGTGCTCTGTGTTCTAGTATGTGCTGAGGCACCAAAACATGGCCAAACAGGCTTATGTGCAGATGCCTGGTAGCAGATGGGAAACTCAACGGAAGCTTCCATTAGTAAGGGGATCAAGGCAGGATTAAAGAGAGAGGCATGTAGGAAGAGAACTCATGTGTTTCTACTGAAGTTGTAGTTTGAATGAAGAAGGCAGAACGTATACTCCAAAGATGATGGATTCCAAGTCGTGGCCAGCCTAACAACTCTTTATAATTGCTCCTTGTCTGTCCCTTCTTAACACGGGTTTGTTTGTTTGCCTTGAGACAGATCTTCCAGTGTAGCCCTGGCTATGCAGCCCTGGAGCCAGGGCTGCTCCTCAAACCTCAGCAGAGACCCCTTGTCTCTGCCTCATTCTAAGCGAGTGCTGGGTGGATTTTAAGACATCCACCACCACACCCAAACTTTCACACACTCTTTCGTGTCAGATTTTCTTTCTTTATCTTTTAGTCTCGTTTCCTTAATCTTGCTTTGTCAGCATTCATTTATAATCATGTGGTCTATGCTTTCGCCGCGTATACTTAAAGCACCAGTTGACCTCAGAAGACTTTCGAGTTTTAAAATCACTTTCTTTTAGCATTTGGCTCATAAAGGTATGTTGTCACTGCATGGTTGTGTAAACACTGTGAACATACATAAGAAAGTCGTAAAAAGCTTAATACATTAAGGTGTGTCTCAGGCATTCGAGACAGAAAATTTCCTGGATTTTGCCCAGTGAGTCCTGTAATGCCAGAGATGGCCCACGGGTTTAAATGCTGGTTCTTGAAAGTGTTTCAGTCATTTCCCAGAGGGCTACATAAAAGCTTTCTATAAAAAGCTGGGCTTATCAATTACCAGGCATTGACTGCATACTCTACGCAGACACATTGCAGCAACACCCACACAACA
>NC_046164.1:16558295-16563974 GCF_011064425.1 Rattus rattus
GGTTCAGTGCTTCTAGCTCTTTCACAGGGTATAGGCTGGCTCCCCTCCTGGTTTATGTGTAGAGGAGGAAGTGCTGGAATTGAAATTTCAACGCCCCTTGTCTGCGGACTTACGGGAGGATTTTTTTCTTTCTTAGGACGCCCTTTTTTCTTGCATCGCTGCCAACCTCTCACCACGTCGGTTTTCTGACATACTTTCCTGACTACCTCGAGAGTGGCCTGTCCTTCTACTACTGCTGCCTTACACGTTTCATCCTTTAAACAATTCTTAACCAGCTTCCATATAGCTTTTGTCCCTAAGCGCCAATTTTCTGTCAAGGTCCTTTCCAAGTTTGTTCCATGAGGCAATTGTAAACAAGCCTGAACAGGCAAACGAAGGAGCCACCCTCTCTACCTCCTTCACAAAGTTTTTAAGTGTTCTTCCTCCAATTTTGATGTCCCTCTGCTTTAACACTGTTTCCAAGGCTGTGACCACAGACTGTGAGGATCCCATGATGGGCCAGGAACGCCGGCGGCTTATCTACGTCTGTCTGACAAGGCGTGAGGTGAAAGGGTAGAGATGGACATGCTGCTCTCTTATGTACGGGAGCCTTACGCGTGCCTCCCCGGACGGTGCTGCTTATCTACGTCGGCCTTATCGTGTCCTTGCTCCTCAACAGTCAAAATCGAAGGTAAAGGGGAGCTGCGCGAAGCTCACTTATATACGAGAGACTGAGACGCGCCTTCAGCTGCTGTGATCGTCCTTTTAACAGCGAAAACAGTGAAAACAGAACATAAAGAGTAGGGTGGCTCCCAGGACAAATACTATAGCCTCAACAAATCCTTCCCAAGGCGGTGGCAACCCCAGACCAAAGTCCAAGAGAGGGCTGCCTCTCCGAACGTACCTGCCTGCAGTTCTAAATCCTCCTTGTCGCCAAGGGATCTCTGAAGGTGCTGACGATGGCGAGGTCTTTCCCGGGTTTCAGCCCCAGATGTCCCATGCTACGTCTCGCCAGCAAGAACGACGCAGCACACACAGGATCCTTCTGCAGAAAAGCTTTAATGCATCTTGAGAGGGAGAGCATAAGCTTACAATGCGGAGACGAGGAGGAATAACCGTGTTTTTATAGGAAACTATCTCGCCTTAGGGACGTGTCCTCTCTGACTGGTCGCTGCCAATTATGCCAGATGACGTATCAAAGCATACGTGTCCCTTGAATAGGGAAGTTACCAGCGCCGCATATTGCCCTTTTTACTAGGTGTGTTCTGCCGGATGCCGGTGCCATCTTGTAATGGAGTATGTGAGGACAGCTCCTCACATATGTGAGGACAGCTCCTCGGACAGCTCCTCACAGTTAGTGATGGGTAGGGAAAGAAAAGTCCTACGGGTTTCCCTTAAAGCTTTCTTCTCCTGTGTTCTTTTACATCATGCGAAGCATGAACTCTCATTGGTCTCTCAAGTCTTGCACCACTTCTCTTTGGTAATGTTGTCTGATGAACAGGTAATGAATTCTGGTCTTTGATGTGCATGCAGAGATCATTCCCTAGTAATTGAATATATTTTCTTAGAATCAATATTTTATTGAGTATTGTAAAACATCTAAGCTGATTTACAGTGTAAGGAAGATGTGTCTGGGTTCTATGCTGTTTCTACACAATTTTACATGCATCGAGCATAGTTTAACTCAACTATGTTGTTGTGGCTGCTCAGTATTGCTTCTTGACCATCTAACTCACAGGAAGCACATTATACTGTTATTTCATGAAATTTGCACTGGCAAACATTAAATCAAAAAGTGTCATTTCTCAGGGCTGGAGAGATGGCTTGGTGGTTAAGAGCACTGACTGCTCTTTTGGAGGTTCTGAGTTGAAATCCCAGCAACCACATGGTGGCTCACAACCATCTGTAGTGAGATCTGATGCCCTGTTCTGGTGTGGCTGAAGATAGCTATTGTGTACTTGGATACATGAAATAAATCTTTTTTTATAAAAACTGTCATTTCTCTGGAGTATGCTCAGCAATTAATTTTGTATAACCAAAGTAGGAGAGCAGCTTTCAGATGCACACATTTACAATTAATAGAGTCTGCTTTTGAAAACTGTTGTGAAGTGTGATGCAGATTTCTTCCATCTAGTCCTCTTGACCTACTATAAATTTGTTCATTATCGGAAAATTAAATTTAACTACTTAACTAAATTATGGATATAGTGATACTGGGAAATTGTATTAAGAATAAAAATACAGGGTTGGGGATTTAGCTCAGTGGTAGAGCGCTTGCCTAGGAAGCGCAAGGCCCTGGGTTCGGTCCCCAGCTCTGAAAAAAAGAACCAAAAAAAAAATAATAATAAAAATACAAAACCCTTGCCATAAAAGGAAGAAGAATTTTTGTCTCCCCTCCTTAAGAAGGTAGGTGAAATTTATTTGAGATGAGAAAGGGCTCTATGGCCTATTTGAAGAAGAGGGTGTGTTAACTAGATGCTTTAATTAGCACCTAAACTACAGATCAGAATATTCCCTTTGTGTAGGAGGACAGTCATGTAAAATACATGTAGTTGAGCAATTTTGCACATCCTGTCCTCCAGCTAGAGTCCTGATCACACTGGGAATAGGCTACTGAAGTGTGCTTCAAAGATTCACTCACCCAGAAACAATTTTTCTTTTAAAACTAAAAATCATGAAAACTTTTTTAAATTTAATTTTTACTTTAAATCTTTTATTTTTAAATGTATTTATATAGATAATGTAACTAATTATTTATGAAAACTATTATAAATTTTTCTAATAAAATAAGCATCACACATGAACATTTATTTAAAGGAAATTCACTGTACACAGTATAGCACCTTTCTCAACTTTTATCAACTCGTTATATGAGATTGGTTCAGTAGAAGCCACCAGGGGGCGCCCTCCAGTTGTGTCCTACTTAAGGTGTCCTGGACACAAGGTGACGCTAGAAAATTGAAGTCTCTAGGAATGCTGCACCCTATTAGACTAGTTCAACAGGGAAAAACATGAACTTCAACAAAGGAAATGACAGTGCGGATGAGTAGTGGTTCAGTGCTGTGGAAGAAAAATAGAAATAGAGATCCTGGTGGAAACAAGAGACTGTGATTCTCATGACCACTACCTACCAACAGTCCCTTCTCCACATCCACAACCTGTAACTCCCCTATACCTATGTGCAGAGTGACGCCATGACAAGTCACTGATACACCGGCTGCTGGTCTATGTCTTATGTGTGAAAATCTCCTTCAGTCATGAGGAAGAGTTTTCCTTAAAATATCATCCTCAGAAGCAACAGAAATTACCAAGTCCAACAACTCCTGTCGTCAATAACATGCCTGTTCTCCACTGGCAGCCACCATGGCCCTTCCTCCTTCGTGCGTGCTCCTGTGTGATAGCAGAAGAATCAAACGCCTCTCTTTTCTCTGAAGATGCGATTAAAGGTTGTGGTTGAAAGAATAAGAGAAAGAATAGGCTAGAAAAGCATCTACCACAAGTCCAGCACAGCAGTATGGAGGCTTTAATTTCTCTAGAATCTTGATTAAATGTCAACTCTGCATTATAAAGGGTAGGGACAAAGGAAGAGACGTGTGGGCATTTGAGCAAACTATTTACGTAAGAAAGTATTTCTAGTCTTGAAGTCATGCTTCCCAGAAACATTCATTCTGCACATTCTCCTCACCGTGCCTCCCTCCACCTCCCCTACCTAGACAGTGGCTAATGATCACATACACATTTTTTAAAGTCAGTGCGGTTTCTTTCACCTGTGATAGTCCGAATGAAAAAATGGCCCTCATAGGCTTTTAAGGAATGGCAATAATTAGGAGGTGGCCTTTTTGGAGGAAGTTTGTCAGGGGGTGGGCTTTGAGATTTCAGATGCTCAAGCCAGGCCTAGTTGCTCCTTTCTCTTGATGTCTGCTAATCCAGATGTAGAAATCTCTAGCTACCTCCAACACCATGCTGCCTGCATGCCATGTGCTTCCCACCATGATGAAATGGACTAAACTCAGGAACTGAAGCCAGCCCTAACAAATTGTTTTCTTTTTATAAGAGTTCCTATGGCCATGGTGTCTCTTTCATTAACAGAAGAAACCCCTAACTAAGACACTACCCATTTGATTTGAGGGACTTTTTTAGTTAGGGTTTTCCTGGGATCCCAACTGAGGGCTTAGGAAATTCTCAGGCAGGTGGGCCTCTTACCTGTTCCTTACTTTTATTTTTGAGGCAGAGTATCATGTACCTCAGGCTAGCCTCAAGCTTGCAGTCCTCCTGCCTCAGCCTCTTGATTGCTGTTATTGTAGGTATGAAAGCATCGAACCAGAATAGACCTGCCAGACTCCACTCTGAAACTTCAGTGTTTCTGAACAATCAGGAAATGGGTTCAGGTAGGTTAGATAGACCAGTCCTTGTTTGTATTGATTTTACAATATTTAATGTCTCAGCTCAATGTCTCAGCTCAAAGATGTTTAGTGGTAGGAAACTGAGAAAGCCAGTGTGGGCAATTTGACAGCCATGAGAACTGACAGCTTGATAGAGTTAGTGGTAGCTGGCTGACTCTCCAGTCCCACCATTAGCCAGACCTCACATTGCAGCTGTGCAGGAACCAACAACCCCAGAATTCTGGTAACTTCCCAAGATGTCCTTGTGCTCATAGCCCGTTAAGTATTTAATATTTATTAGGGATGCCCTTTGGGCCATCAAGAATTTTAAGTATACTCTAATTCATTCTGAACCTAAGGCGTTAAGCACTTATTAATACACTTAATTAATATTAAAAATTACTAATACTACTGAACTCTGTGTGCCAGGACCATGTTCCATGCTTTTATATGGATTATCTCGTTGTAGAAATATTCCCATATAAAACAACTTTAACCAAAAATATTGGTGCTTAAGCTTTAGTTATTGAAAATTGTACATATGTGGAAAACACATTTACTAAGAAGGTTTTGGTTAAATGGGATGGCTTCCATCTCCTTTGACTGTGTGTGTTTGCATTTAATCCTGGGTAAAGTGCGCATTCAGTATGTATTTTTTGTACTGTTCTCTGTCCTTCAGTAGTAGTAGTAGTCCTCAACCATGGCAAATGCATGGAAGACTCCAGTGGAATATCAAAGCCTTACACATGCTGTTTTTTGTAACATGAATGTTGTTGATAAACTTTAGCCTATAAATTAAACACAATAACAGGTTAACAGCCGTGGGTTTAACTGTATGCTACAGTAAAAGTAAACACAAACCAGCTTGTTTTTTAAAATTTTAAACACAGCTCTGTTCTTCCTGTGATGATGTGCGATGGCAATGCCAATTTGTTAGTAAGATAAAGGTGGACAGAAAACACAACACTGTGGTAGCAATGGGCTTTATGGAAGGGTTATTAAACACAGAGCTGCAGTGACAGTAGATTTGAGAGAGATGGTGATGAGCAACACATGAGTGGGTGATATATAAGCAGATTGTATACAGACAAAGAAGTGGTTTACATCTTAGCTGTGAAACTGAGAATCACAGAACAAAACTGTGCTGAGGGCTTTTCTGTCTTAAGCTAGTCATGGCACAGAACTTCAGGGGGACACCTGCACTGCCTACAAGTTAGTTTTCCACTTCACCTGGTCCTCCTCTCTGAGCTTCTGCAGCCCTCACTTCCTGTGCATTTGGGTGCCAACTAACTCTTCTCTCATCTCTCATGTTGGTAAC